>NC_061849.1:13637761-13645261 GCF_019202785.1 Penaeus chinensis
ATCTGCAGTATGTTAATTTTTTATATCATTTGATGTTTATTTAATCATTTCCTCATTCCACGGATCCAGTTCACGCGGTCGTTTGCGTAAGCACAGGTGGGTGGGGATGAGGTGGGGGGGAGGGGGATGGTACGTTCGGAGTAGGCGTGTGGGTGGGGAGGGGAGAGGGAGTGGGGGGGGAGTTGGGAGTGGGAGATGGGGTGATTCGGGCGGAGTAAGAATTGGGGTGGGAGAGAAGAGAGCGGAAGAGGGGGTTGGGAGCAAGGGAGTGGGGAGTGGGGGGGAAGGCAGGGGGTGATTCGGGGGGAGTATAAGTTGGGGTGGGAGAGAAGGGGGCTGAAGAGGGGGGGGGGTGAGAGCATGGGAGTGGGGAGTGGGAGGAGGGGGTGAATCGGGCGGATATTGACGGTCAAATTAGTAGGCTTAAATGCGACGCGGGATGCTGACGCGGCCGCGCTCGGAGGCCCTCGCGCGGCGCGGCTCCTCTCCTGCGATTCGTCGCCTTCCTTTGACGCGTTTTGCCTCTTTCATTCTCTCTCTCTCTCTCTCTCTCTCTCTCTCTCTCTCTCTCTCTCTCTCTCTCTCTCTCTCTCTCTCTCTCTCTCTCTCTCTCTCTGTATCATCCTCTCCCTCCCTGCCTCCCTCCTTCTTCCCCCCCCCCTTTCTATCCCCTCCTCTCCCCCCTTCCTTTTCTCCTTCCTTTCCCTCCGACCTCCCTCTTCTCTCCTTCTCTCCCTCTCTCCCCGTCTTCGTTACGCTCGGGTATCGCGTTCCCTCAGTTTCCCCTCTCCCGTAATGTTTAGGAGCGCCCCGCCATCCAGCCCGGGCCCTCAGCGATGGCGCGGATCGTAAAATTACTTGGTGTGCACATTTCAGTCCGCGATAAAATATTTTAGTGTTGGAACAGTCAAATGTATATCTTCAAGGTATTCAAATGCGGAGTACACACGCACGCACATGTACTTACAAGACCAGAGGTATGCATACTTGCAGATATTTATATATTATCTCACACACGCACACGCTCGCGCGCGCACACACACACACACACACACACACACACACATACACACACACACACACACACACACACTATATATATATATATATATATATATATATATATATATATTTACATACACACATACATACATACACACACACATGTATATGTATATACATATACATATACATATACATATACATATACATATATATATACATATATATATACATATATATATACATATACATATACATATACATATACATATACATATACATATACATATACAAACATACATACATACATACATTCATACATTCATACATTCATACATACATACATACATACATACATACGTACATACATACATACATACATACATACATACATACATACATACATACATACATACATACATACATACATACATACATACACACACCTACATATGAACGTACCGTACATTTATACATAAACACTGTACGTACACTCTACACACATACATGCATAATTATATAAATTCACACACAAGAAAACCTAACATAGACTGTACATATGACAGTATTCCTACGTTCCTCCATGTACGTACTTCAGTCATCACAGAAATATGAATCTCGATGGCAACAGTGGCTGATGCATTGTGATGAGACGACATTGCATATGCAATTGCGAGGCGTTATACCAGCTGCAGTGTAGCCGGTAAGGAGACCCGACATCTCAAAGTAGCCAGCCACACGTTGCAACCTGCACCTTAGAAACAGGTTCTTTTTAGGGCCTGTGATGATTGACCTGCAACAGAATCATTGCTGTTGAGTTGCGTTGCAGTTTCCGGAGCTTGGTGGGAGGGGGAGGGGGAGGGGGAGGGGGAGGTGGAAGAGGGCGGGGGATGGTGGAGGTGGAAGGGCAAAGAGGGAGAGAAGGGGAGAGAAGGGGAGAATGGTGGAAAGGACGAGGAAAGGTAGAGAGTGAGAGGGAAGGGGGAGGAACGGAGAGGGAGAAGGGGAGGAGGAGAAAAAGGAAGTGTGGGGAGGGAGAAGAAGAGGGGCTGGGAGGAAATAGCTAAGAAACGAATCACGGAATTGGGAATGGAAGGAAAGGGAGAAGGTCGAACAAGGAAGGGCAATAGAGATGGACGAAAGGGAAGAAAAGTAGAAATGTAGAAGGAGTAGGAGAAGGAGAGAGAGAGAGAGTGACCCATAAGTAAAGGATTAAAATAAGTCTACAACAATAATGATAAAAAAATATAATGGTCATGATAACGATTAATGAATTAAACTAATAGCGAAGCTGATATTAGAAAAAAATATTTTAAAAAATCCTTTGAACCTGCTCATGTTTGCAAACTTAATTTATATCTTCACGGAGCACTTAATTCGAATTTTTATCATGACCAGCCTATTAAAATCTCGGCAAGTTTAATTAACGAAAACGCCTAAGTGTTTTAACCCTAACGTGCCACACCTCAGACGTCATTTGCACGGCCCAGGATCTTCCAAGATGAGACTGGCTGAGATTACGTCTTAACGCTGCGTTGAAATCACCTCGGGTCGTGATTTTTTCCCCCGTTCTTTGAGCTTTCTTTTCTCTCTGCCTTTCGTTTTTTTTTTTTTTTGTTTTCATTCGTTCTGATATCGTTTTCTGTTTTTTCTTTCTATATCCTTTTTTGTTTCCTTTTCCATTTATTTTAGTTTTTTTTCTTTTTCTTGCACACTTTTTCCCTTGTCTCCTTGTTTTTTTCTGTTTTTTTCCCTCTCTCTCTCTCTATCTCTACTCCCTTTTTTCTTAACTTATTTCTGTATTTTCTTCTCTCTCTCTATCTCTCTCTTCCTTTTTTCTTCCCTTCATTTGTTGTTGTTGTTGACGTGGAAGGTCTGGAATGAATTAAATACCAGTTGTTGGTTGTGATATTATACAACACTATTAACGCAATGATCATAGTTTCAGTCTCAAAGATAGGTACACACAAAAACAAAAACAAAAAAACAATAAACAACGACAATAACAATAACAATGATAATGTTTATAGACATTCCTTCGTAGTGTTAAGCTTTTCTCTCGTGTCCTAATTATTAGTTCTCCGGTTATCAGTTCACACGTTATTCACGATAATAGCATAATGATAATTATAATAAAGAAGAGAAATAATGGGCATAAGACAAGCGACTAATAATAGATTTGTGGCCAATAACTGACATTTATCACAATCTATCATTTTATTCCCCGTTCGTGTCGTGGGGAGAATGATCGATTAAATTTCGTGTAGATTAGACGGGGGGGGGGGGGGGTGATCGAGAAGGCAAAGGGCGCGTGAACATTGGAAGAATAAATAGAGGAGGGAGGGAGAATAAAAGCTAAAAGGGCAAAGAGAGAAAGAAATATTGGAGATAGGGTGGTTGATAAAGGAGAGTGAGAAGGAAGAAGAGGTAGGAGAAAAGGAGAGGAAGAGAAGGAGAAGGATAATATTTATGGTGCTGCTGATGATGGTGATGATGATGATGATGATGCTCTTGATAATGATAACTGTGTTGTTATTACTAATCTTAACTATAGTTATGATATTGATAATGATAAGGATAATAGTAATAAAGATGATGATCATATGAATAATAATAATCGTTATGATGTCTATATTGATGATGGTGAAAAGGAAATTGATAATATTGAAAAACATAATGATAATAATAACAATAAAGATAACGATAATAAAGATGATAATAATAATAAAGATAATGATAATAATGATAATGATAATGATGATAATGATAATAAAGATAATGATAATAATGATAATAATGATAATAAAGATAATGATAATAATGATAATAAAGATAATGATAATAATGATAATGATAATAATAGCGATGATAATGATAACGGCAGTGATGATAAGCTTACGAAGAAAAGAAAGGGAAGGAGGAAGAGGAAGGAGAAGAAAACAAAATAGAGAAAGCGGCGATAAACCAGGAATAGAAGAGGAGGAGGAAGGTCGAGGAGGAGAGGCGGCGGGCGCCCGAGGGGCCGGCGGGCGGCGAGGCAAGGGCGGCCGCGCCATTTGTCAGTGTCGCCAAGTCTCCTTTGTCGCTAAACAAATACCTCCTCGTCGGCGGCAACGGCGAAGGAGCGAGGAAATCTTCGCGGCTTTCCTGAGGGACGTCCACACGGCGGCGGCGGCGGCGGCGGCGGCGGCTAATGCCCACCATGACGCGGGTAAAAACAGAGCCTGGATTCTCCCGCGGCCCTCGGTTCGGGCGGGGGGGGGGGGGGGGTTGATGAAGGGGAGTAGGGAAGGAAATAGGGGACTTGGCTAGTTCTCATACACATAATGTATGGTATTATATATATATATATATATATATATATATATGTGTGTGTGTGTGTGTGAATTTATGTAATATATATATATTTGTATATTATGATTGTGTGTGGTTATGTAATATATATATATAATATATATATATATATGTATATGTGTCTGCGCGTGCGTGTGTGTGTGTGTTTGTATTTACGTATATACATATACATATATATGTGTGTGCGTATGCGTATAAGCACTCGCTGTCGTTTTTAATACGTCCCTATATATGTGTGGGCAGAAAATGACAGCGTGAGAAGACGGACAGGAAGGAGAAGACAAAGCAAAGCGGCATTCCCGAAGTCAAGGAATTTGTCACGCCGGAGCAGCCGAGGGCCTCGTGGGTGATTATGAGACTCGGCGGCCGACCTCTTTCGTTGGCGTCATCATTGCTTTTGTTGCGATTGTTGGCAATTATGATAGTAATGATGATGCAAATGATGACAGTGATAACTATGATGTTAGCGATGATAAGAATACAGAGGAAGAGTGAAAGTTTTTTTCGCAGTAAGATTAATGATCATGACAATAATAATGTTCGAATCGATAAATAAAGTGACAGAAATAATGCTGCAGGTGATAGTAATAATCCTAAAGATATGGCAGACAATGATGATGCTATTATAATTTCTAGTAGCAGTAGTGATATTATTTTATCATCATCTTCGTATCATAGCGATGATTGTTGCTGCCACGTTATCATCGTTATTAATGCTTATTATAAACAGACACCCTATTACATAATTCAGTATGCCTGGAGTGAGAATTCTTCTTTCGAACTTTTTTTTTCTCTCTTTTTCTCGAAACTCCCTCATGCTAATTAGAATAAGCAACATTCCAGTGGTCGAGGATGAGCTCAGAGTAATAACAGTGACGCCATTTGGCCGCGGGAAAATATACTTATTTCATTATCAGGCCCTCGTTCCATGGCGCGTCTCCTCTGCCTTGCCTGCGCGCGCTGTTTATGGTGTGGTGGGGTAGCTTGATGCACGTTTTTGGGGAGGACACACACACACACACACACACACACACACACACACACACACACACACACACACACACACACACACACACACACACACGTGCGCATGCATTTACCTATGCACATACATTCATCCACACCACCGATTTTTGTGCTGCATGAAATCTTTGCTCGTGTATCTCTATGTAATTCTAAACTGATCTCGTTGCATACTGAGAATCATGTTCAGCCACACAGCGATGCCAGAGATTTCGCCGATCAACGACATCCAGAGCACCAGGTCGTCATGAGGTCAACGGAGACCCGAAGCATCCGTTCCATTAACATCCACTCGAGTCCAGAATGCATGGCGTGTGGAGCGGAGGCCACCCCCACCCCTCCCCCTCTCTCCCCCCCTCCCCTCCCCCGCGCTCCCGTCTCCTACGAGAAAATGCACTCGGCTCGAAAAACGACTAATTCCTCTGATACACTTCTTGGATTCCTGTGTCGTGTGACGGGTTTTATGGCCAGCTGAGGACGCGTTGCTAAGTCGAAATGGGAGGGGGGGGGGGGGTGGAGATGATTTAGGCGATGTTCTTGATATTTTTTTAATGAGGAAAAACTAAAGAGTTGGTAGGATGAGGTTTCGTATGTGTTGAGTTATGTGTGTGAGAAAAGATTCTTATTTACCTTCTAAATTCGTTGATAGCATGGGTTGGCAGGGTTCAGATGCCGTGTGCTCTCCAGATCTGAAGCCTTTTGCAACACAAATGGTGCGGTTGATTTAAGTTGCAAACCGGCGAGCTAAAGACTTCATGTAAATTAAAAGTCATTCCAAATTATTTTAAAAATGAGACCCACTAAAAGAGTTTAAAGCTGCATTTCATCCCCGCAGCTGACAAGCCCAGAATACTACGCATGTCGACCACTGATTGCAAGGTAGCAACATTTGCAACCGACCAGGGAGTTGCTCCGGCAGCCGAACGCTTCCTCCCATTGCAAATGTTGCGCGAGTGATTGACTCTTGCAATAGGAATGCTCGATATTTAGCGTGCATTTTATTCAGAGATTGGCTCACAGACTCGAAGAGGCACACACTCGAAAGGCAAGTGTCTGGAGAGGAATGTTTGCAATAGCGAGGTTGCTGGGTATGTTGCGTAGGAGCCACATTATTGCATACTTCCTTGAGGGACAGAGGTGAAGGGGGAGGGGCGTGCGGGGAGGAGGAGGAGGAGGAGGGGCGGCGAGACTGAACCTGTTGGAGGCATATACATTCGCTTCTCAATTTGCTTGTTTTAGAGCCTCGTCCCTCGCTCTAGCTTTGCGCCGAATGATTACCATTTATTTCATATGGCGGTCTGTCGCAGCCTCCGAAGACGAAGGAATAAAACCCGCATCCCACGAGGCCCCGATATCACTCCGATCTCAAATGCAAATGATTAACCCGCTTGCAATTGCGCGCGTCGTCTCATTGCGATCGAGATTGGCCGGCGTTTTATGGAGCCATGCTAATGCGCCCGTGTAGCCTTCGTCCCGATGTGCCGGACCGCCAAGAGAGGCCTCGTTGTGGAGGTTATAAATATTCGATATACAAATTAGGCCTCCGTGAAGGCTATAACCCCCCCCCCCCCACCTCTTCCCAATCTTACCTCTCTTCCTCGCCACTCTACCCCGTCCCCTCCTCCCCCTCCTCCTCCCGTGTCTCGCAGGAGTCTCCTGTGCGAAAAGTTTGTTAAAGAGTTTTGTTTACTTAGTATCAGTGGCCGTCAAGTATTGTAAATATAAAGAAGAGTTTATTAAATGCATTTGTATTATATTTCTTATATTGTATATAAATAAAAAGGTCTTAGGGGTAATTGTACCTTACGATGAATGTCCCGTAATCTTATAATCCAGATGGCTTTGTGAATCGCGCAGTTAATTCGACGTATCAAAGTGTATCGTCATGAAACGCAGCGAAACGGAAAGCCTCGAAGCTAAGCCTCTGAACGAAGTCGGGACACTCGTAGAGCGAAAAAATAGGTGATCGGCGAGCAATATAAATAAAAGCCGGTTAGCCAGGGGTTCGGCCGAGGGGGCCTCCTCCCTCACTGACCTTGCCTCGAGCTGCGGCCAACACACACACGCACGCACGCACATACGCTTACCCCCTCCCCCTGTCCGCCATCCCTCTCCATCTAT
>NC_061849.1:13650261-13662761 GCF_019202785.1 Penaeus chinensis
CTTTTTCTCCTTCTCTTTCTCCTCCCTTCTTCTCCCTCCATCTCTTCCCTCTCCTCCTTCCCACCCCTTTCCTCCTCCCTCCCTTCCTCCCTCCCCTCATCTCTCCTCCCCCTCCGCCCCCTCCTCCGCCTCCTCCTTTTACTGTTCTTCTTAGTCATGATCATGCACCCACCAGACAATGCATGACGTCATATTCTCAGGTATGCCAGTTTAAAAGAGAGAGGAGAAGGAGGAGAAGGAAGAGGAAGAAGAGGAAGAAGAGGAAGAAGAGGACGAAACAGATACGGAAGGTAGGAAGATTGGAAGATTAAGAAGAAAGAAGTGTCGCAATGCAAATGATAAGAAAAGAGACAGGAGACGAGAAGAGTAAATAAGAAGAAGGAGGATTAATAAGAAGGAGCTGAAGAAGTAGGTATAGAGAAGCAGTAAAAGGAGGAAGAGGATGAAAAAGAAGAAGAAGAAGAAGAAGAAGAAGAAGAAGAAGAAGAAGAAGAAGAAGAAGAAGAAGAAGAAGAAGAAGAAGAAGAAGAAGAAGACCAGAAAAAAAAAGAAATAAGGTAGACAGTAGAACAACAAACATAGACACAAACGAACAGAAGGAGGATGAGGAGGAGGAAGACCAGAAAAAGAAGAAATAAGGAAGACCAGGAATAGCAAACAAAGAAACAAACGAATAGGAGGAGGAGGAGGAGGAAGAGGAGGAGGAGGAGGAGGTCGTGACCAAAAGTTGAATAAGGATAAGGCGGAAGATTGATATGAGAGGGTTAAGTGTCAAAGACGTTCCGAGAAAATCTTTTGAGAAAGAGAAGGAGGGAAGAAGTAGTAAACGAAGAGGAGAAGAGAGGAGGTGAAAGAGGGGAGAATTAAAAGAAGAAAAAATGGAGAAAGGTGTAGGAGCTAAAGAAGGGAAGGTCATCGAAAAGACGAAGAGAAAAAAAATTAAAAAGTTAATTGAAAAAAAGCAGAAAAGAAATTAAGAATGTGGAAAATAACAGCCGGCGAGAAATTTACAATTTACGAAAAGAAGGGAAATTATATATATAAATGTGTGTTTAGTATATATATATGTGTGTGTGTGTGTGTGTGTGTGTGTGTGTGTGTGTACGTATATGTGTGTGTGTGTGTGTGTGTGTCTACGTATATGTATGTGTGTGTATGGATATGTGTGATATCATAGAATTACTAAAGATCTAAAACATGATAAGGAAGTAGGATAAGAACGTGATTTTTCTTCCCACGCCCCCCCCCTTCTCACCCTAACTCCTACACCCCCTCCCCCTCCCCCCACCCTCGGGACCAGCTAACGACGGGGCAAAGGAGTGCCTCAACGGGTTATGTATGGGCATTCATCACGTATTGAGGCGCGTCCATACATAGGGGTATGGCCTCGGGGCAAGAGGAGGCGATGGGGGGTGGTGGGGGGAAGAGGGGAAGAGGGGGTAGGGGAGGGGAGGGGAAGCAAGGTTGTGAAGGGATGGGGGTGCCAGGTGTTAGAACCCCCTCCCTCCCCCTTTTCCTCCCTCCCCCCCCCGCTGGTACCCCTTATATACGTCTCAGGCCCCTTCCTTCTCCTCTTCCGTGGCTAAACTATAAGACCGGTTATCATGGCCTTCACCCTCCCTCTTCCCTCCCTCCCCCTTCTCCTCCCTCTTCCCTTCCTCCTCTCCCTCCCTCCCCCCCCCTCCCCCATCTCCTCGTGGTGTAGGTCCAGACGGTTCTCTCTCTCTCTCCCTTTTATTCTGCTCTGTTGTTTACTTTCCTGTCTTTATTATTTAATCTGTTCATCTGTCTTCTTTTTTTGTTTTGCATTTTGTTCTATTGTGATGTGCCTTTGTCAGAATTCTCATATCGTTGATTAAATAAGTCTAGTTTTGAAATGTTGAGTTTGACTTCTCTTACTCCCTCATTCGCGACCTTTGTTCATCTCTTCCACTTTCTTTATTTTCTTTTTTTTTAAATTCCAAAATTAATTATCTCTCTCTCTCTTTCTTTCTTTCTTTCTTTCTCCCTTTCTCTCTTCTTTCCTCTCTCTCTCCCTCTTTTGCTCCCCCATCCCTGTCTCCTTCTCTGCTTCCCTTCCTCCTTTTCACCTTCCCCTCCTCCTCCCTTCCTCTTCCCTTCCCCTCCTCCTATCTTTCTTTTCATCATGTCTTGTTTCCCCCTTTCCTTTTCCCCTCTCTCCCTCCTTTCAGTTCCCTTCCCCCACACCCTCCCTCCTTCCCTCCCCACCCCTCTCCTCTCCTCTCCCCTCCCTTTTATCCCTCGTTGCTTCCGTCTCCCAGTTTTATTGACCTCTCCCTCTCTCCCTCCTTTCAGTTCCCTTCCCCCACACCCTCCCTCCTTCCCTCCCCACCCCTTTATCATCTCCCTTTTATCCCTCGTTGCTTCCGTCTCCCTGTTTTATTGACCTCTCCCGGGGTCGTCTTCTCACGGCAGTTCAGTTGTGGATCTCAGGAGGCGCCTTGTTGCTTGTCTTGAGTAAACCGAGTGTCTTGCAGTTGCTTCTGAAAAGATTTTTATTATCATCATTATTATTATTGTTATTATTATTATTATTATTGTTATTATTATTATTATTATCATTATCATTATTATTATTATTATTATTATTATTGTTGTTATTTGTATTTAAGGTGAGTATAATTTATTTTATTTTATTTTTTTATATATATTTTTGTCCCTTTGGTATTTCGTTTTCTTTTTGGATGCTGACTATTTATTTTTCATGTTCATTTGATTTCTAGATTTTATCCTGGCAGAGTAAAATGATATATTTGCCCCTTCTCTCTCCATTTATTTTATCATTTTATCTGTATATTTACCGAGTCTCTGTTCATATTCGTCGCAGGGTATATCACCTTTAATTAGTGATTTATTTACCCCCCTCCTCTGTTTATTGTACCATCTTATTTGTATATATACCGAGTCTCTCTCAATATTCGTCCATGAAAAGGCTTAGCTCACGCAGAAGAAGCCGGGCGATGGATGTGTGAAGCGACGGTGGAAGGAATTGCTTTCGTATCTCCCTGACCAGTGAAGTGGGCGACCGAAAGCAGGGATCAGCTGATCACTTGATCGACTGCCAAATTGGTGTGCAGTTGGAAGGCGGATTTTGCCAGGGGATTGGCAATGCTTATCTGTTTCAAGGAAATTAGTGTGTGTGTGTGTGTGTGTGTGTGTGTGTGTGTTTGTGTGTGTGTGTGTGTTTGTGTTTGTCTGGGTGTATATATATATGTATATATATATACACACATGCATACATAGACATACATATACATATACAAATACATATGCATACATATATATATATATATACAAGCTGATATCCTTGAAATGGATGATCATTCCAAATCTCAACGCAAAACCTTGTCCATCCATCGGTTTACGGTACTGCCATACTAAATAGATGGATAGAGAGAGAAAATAGAAAGAGAGAGCAAATTCAAAGGTTGATTGACCTCGGTCTGGTCATACAAGACGAAGGCACGAGGGAGATGTCCCTTGTATCACATTTCTCCTTGTTTTATTTGTATGTGTGTGTGTATGCAGACATACACAACGCACACGCTCATAAACACGCACGTAAACTCGCGCGCATACACACGAAAACGCACACACACACACAGGAAAAGAGGAGAGAGGAGAGGCGAGAGAGGAAAAGAGGGCAGAGGAGAGAGTAAAAAAGAGAGAAAGAGGAGAGGAAAAGAGAGGGGAGAGAGGAACAGAGGGCAGAGAGGAGAGGAAAAGAGAGAGCAGAGAGGGAAAAGGAGAGAGAAGTGAGGAAAGAGGAGAGAGGAAAAGAGGGCAGAGGAGAGAGTAAAAAAGTGAGAAAGAGAAGAGGAAAAGAGAGAGGAGAGAGGAAAGGAAAATAGAGAGAGAAGTGAGGAAAGAGGAGAGAGGAGAGGCGAGAGAGGAAAAGAGGACAGAGGAGAGAGTAAAAAAGGAGAGAGAAGAGAAGAAAACAGGAGAGGCGAGAGAAGAAAAAGGGAGCGGAGAGGAAAACAGAAGAAAGGAGAAAGAAAAGAGGAAAAGGGAGAGAGAAGAGAGGAAAAGGAGAGCAAAAGACGAGAGAGAGCGCGCGCGCGTGGTTCGCCGACGATAGCCCGACATGACTTAGAATTTGAGATCGTCTGAAGATGGTCAGATCATCTTCTCTCTCCTCTTTGCCTCTCTCTTTCTCTCTTTGTCTAGCTTTTGTTTTTTTGTGTTTTTTTTCCTGTGTGAATTTATTTTTCTACGGTTCCGTTCTTTTGTTTCCGCTCTGTTTATTTATTTTTCCTCTCGTTTTCTGTCTTCACATTATATATGGATTTTTAAAAAATATCAGCTTCGTTTTTTTTTTTCCTTCTTCCTTCCTTCCTTCCTTCACCTCTTGTTTCTTCTTTTATTTATTCGTAGATTGACATATGTATTATATTTAACCAGTGTGAAAAAGTAAATATGCGAAAGATAAATGAATGAAGGAAACAATAAAGAGAGAGAGAGAGGAAGAGAGAGAGAGAGAGAGAGAGAGAGAGAGAGAGAGAGAGAGAGAGAGAGAGAGAGAGAGAGAGAGAGAGAGAGAGAGGGAGGGAGGGAGGGAGGGAAGGAGGGAGGGAGGGTGGGGCAAAGAAGGATAGAGACAGAGCAAGAGAAAGATAAAATGGAATATAGATAAAGAAAACAAAAACAGAAAGATATTTTTTTAAAAATAAGAGAAAAGAGAAACAGAGAAAGGTAAAAGAGAAAATAAAAGACAAGGCAAAGAGAAAGAAGAAAAAAAACGGAAAGGATAAGAGAAAGAAAGAAAAAGAGACACACCAAAAATTGAAAAATAAATGAATATAAAAAGCCAGAGAGAGAGAGAGAGAGAGAGAGAGAGAGAGAGAGAGAGAGAGAGAGAGAGAGAGAGAGAGAGAGAGAGAGAGAGAGAGAGAGAGAGCCACCTAACCACCCAGCAACGTCACACTTGCCATCGAAGCGGACTCTAACCTTGAAAACTTCGCACGAGTTCATATGATCTCTTCGTCTCCCGCCATTTGTTTGTTGGGTCGAGTCGTTTATAAGTTGCTTCGAGTCGTTTATTGGGAGGTTTGAGTCGTTTATATATCACTTCCAGTCGTTTATTGATCAATTTGAATCGTTTATGGATTTAGGTCGTTTATAGATTACGCTGAGTCGTGTATGAATCACTGAGGTTTTTTTTAAATTACGCTGAGTCGTGTATGAATCACTTTAAGCCGTTTATAGATCACTTTGAGTCAGTTATGAATCACTTTAAGCTGTTTAGAGATCACTTGGAGTCGTTTATGAATCCTTTAAGCCGTTGGTAGATTACTTCGAACGGTTGAATTGTCGCCTCGATGCTGTTTTGTTTGCAGCGCGGAGTGGCCCTGTTATGTGGCACTGATTTAACAGGTTTCCACAAGGGATTGGGTGGGTTGTTCGGTAAAGGGATTGTGGATGTGTGGATGGGCCGTAGGATTGGATTAAAGAAAAGAGATTGGATGGAAGTGGACGAGGGAACGGAGAGAGAGAGAAAGAGAGAAAGAGAGAAAGAGAGAAAGAGAGAAAGAGAGAGCGAGAGAGAGAGAGAGAGAGAGAGAGAGAGAGAGAGAGAGAGAGAGAGAGAGAGAGAGAGAGAGAGAGAGAGAGAGAGAGAGAGAGAAATGGATGGAGGCTGAAGGGAAGGATGAACAGCTTCATTGGAGAGAGAAATGGATAGATAAATAGAGATAGACCGAGACATAGCTAGTGCTGAAAAAATCAAACAAGTTGAAAGAAATAGTGAAATAGAGAAATATTATCCGCAGTCGATCTTTTAAGGAATCAAACCCGCCGATCTCAAACTAAACGCCAAGAAACGAAATAAAAATAAACAAAGAAACAGAAAAGTGTAATAACAATAATAAAAAAAACTCGATGATTGTGGCTAAAACACATACACTTACAGAGAAAACCGATCGAGCCAAGTGACAAAATGACAGGATAAGTGAAAACTATTGTGTAGTTACGACTGTAGACTGGCTTGTCACATACACCGATCTCGAGGCTCGTAAACCTGTCGTTTTGGAAGATTCGTTTTAAGTGTGGGGGGGGGGGGGGGGTTAGAGGGGGAGAGGGGAACTTGCACCAAAGAGGCATGTGTGGATTTTATTTCTTGGTGAGTGGGGGTTTTGTGTGTATGCCATTGTTTCTTTGTTTATTATGTATATTTGTTACGTTTATCTTTTACTTTATTATTATTGTTGTTATTATTTTCGTTACTGTCATTACTATTCCTGTTATAGTACTTTTTATCATAATCACTTTTGTTACTGTTGTTATTATCATTATTATCATCATTATTATTAATATTATTATCTTATTATTATCTTATTATTGCTATTATTATTTTTTTTTTATTGTTGTTATTGTTCATGCTATAATTTTCATTATTTTTATCATCTTTGTTGTTGCTGGATGACAGTATCTTTGTGTGAATTTTTATTTATTTTGTTATATCCTATTGTCCTGTTATTTTCATTAGTTATAACTGTCGTAAGCAAATTTTGACTGGATGATTTATTATGCCTTAAAGAACTGATATTCTTCGTTTATACAATAGTTATGGTACACGCGTGGACATGCCGTACCATCGAGTAGTCCTTTTTCTGGTCTTTTCAGGAATGCGAGGCGGGTGAAGGTAGCCTCGTGTTCCCTTGCTCTGACAATGATGAATTATCGAAAGACTCCCATATCTGGGGATTGAGGGGAGGGAGGGGAAGGGGATGGGAGGGGGAGACGGAGGTAAGGGGTTGGAGGGGAAGGTAGGGGAGATAGGGGAAAGGAGGGTGGGGGAAGAATGAGGAGGAGGAGGATATGTGGGGGAGGGAGGAGGAAGAGGAGGAATGGGGAAGGAAGAAAGGGTAGGGAGTAGGAAGAAGAGGAATGGGAAAGGGAGAAGAGAGGGGAGGTAGGAAGAGAAGGAATAGGGAAGGGAGAAGAAGGGGGAGGGCTTAGGCCGAAGAGGGAAAGGAGATAGAGCTCAGGACGCGCCGGCACGCACGCTCGTCGCAGGAGGTCCTCTTTCTGCTGCCACAAGACGCTGTCGGGGCATTTTTGGATCCCCGAAATGCCACCTGATGGGGTTATCGCTCTGAACTTCCACCCCTCCCTTCCACCTCCTCCCCCTCCACCCCCACCCGCACTCCATGCCTTCCATACCCCGCGCCTCGATCCCTCTCCTCGTCTCCTTGCGTTGGTCGAGCCCCTTGCGAGGAGGGAAAGACATCCCGAAGACACCGGCGCTGCGGAGGTGCCGTCCCTCCTCGCCCGGATCGCCGCCCCGTCTCTCTCTCCTCCGAACATTTGCATAAACAAGGACCCTCGCCGCTAGCTGGCAGTCGATCCCACAGCCGCCCCGTGACGGAAGAGTTACGCGGCCGTAGGGTCGGACTGCTCATCTGCTTTTCAAAGGAATGTCGACCTTGCCGGTGTGCCATGTTGTCGAGGGACGCGCCAGAGGCTTCGGGAGGGGGAGGGGGAGGGGGGTCGCTCTGTCATAGTTTAGTGCTCGCGTCAGACTTTTGTGAATATTTAATTCATTTCCACATTATTCCCTCTCGTGGTCTCCCTCGTTATGAACCCTTTCCTCATCTGCGAGAGTCGAAGCGCGGGGAAAATATTTGTTTTTGATAAACTATTTTGATTTTGAACGAGACGTAAGCTGACATCTCCACTCGTGAATTGGGATTTGATTTTTTTCTTTTCAAACACGACCTCATGCACGTCTCATGCAGCGTTGCCGGTTCTCCCTTGCCTTTTGGGGAGAGGGAGGGACTGCTCGGACGTTTGGCACAGCTGCTCGCACCGGAAATAACCACCAAAAATATGGGAAGTGTTGGAATGGGAAGGTTCAGGGCTCAGTAAGTCTTTTAAAAAAACATGAAAGATGTTCTGCAGAATATTTGGGGAAGGATTCGGTGGCTGTAGTTGAATTAAGTTAATGGGGGGAAATGTTACCTTTGATGAGGCTGCTCTTTGCCTCGCGGAAGAAAAGAACTGCGGTTTTGTCCTGAGCTTATCGTGACTGAGCGGTCGTCAGCATCAAATGAATGATTGTGTTCGGTTGATCTGGACCGTGGTCTCTTTTCCTCTCATCTCGCCATCGTCATCCCTCTCTCTCCCGTTTTTCTCTCCGATTCTCTTATTCTTCTCTTTCTTCCCAAATCGCGATCTGTTTCCACGCTATTCTTCCAGTTCCTCCTTCTTTTCCCAAGCCTCTCTCTCTCTCTCTCTCTCTCTCTCTCTCTCTCTCTCTCTCTCTCTCTCTCTCTCTCTCTCTCTCTCTCTCTCTCTCTCTCTCTCTCTCTCTCTCTCTCTCTCTTTGTGTGTGTGTGTGTGTGTTTACGTGAGGGAGAGAGAGAGAGAGAGAGAGAGAGAGAGAGAGAGAGAGAGAGAGAGAGAGAGAGAGAGAGAGAGAGAGAGAGAGAGAGAGAAAGAAAGAGAGAGAGAGAGAAAGGGCATATGTGCTTCCAAGAATACATATATGCATGTATCTGTATTAATGTGCACATGGGTGTGGGTGAATGCATCGTCTTGTGGGAGCGTAGAAGGTGTTCGTATGCGTGTCTGTCTGTCTTTGTGTCTCTCTTTGTCGATACAGCGAGGCCATTTATTTGCACATTTGAATAGCAAGCTCGTTAACTATTCATCTCTGTATAATCTCTTCATTGTCTCTCATGTCGGGTGTTCTGGCTGGGCGAACAAATCCTCTACTGTATTTCATGTCTTCAGAGGCAGACGGAGTGACGTGCAGCCACCGAGCCTGTGTGTCCATATGCTCGCTCTCGGCTTCCGTGGCAGGATACGTGGGACTGGCCGGCCCGGAGCGCATGTGGCTCTGGGAACGTGTGCAGATGTATTTATGTATATGTATTCATATGTATCTATGTGTATGTATATATATATGTATGTATGTGTGTGTGTGTGTGTTTGTGTGTGTGTGTATGTATGTGTGTGTGTGTGTGTGTGTGTGTATGTGTGTGTGTGTGTGTGTGTGTGTGTGTGTGTATGTGTGTGTGTGTTTGTGTGTGTAAACATATATTTACAAATATTCACACGCACACACACGTTTCTTTAATCATTTTTTAGCGCCAGAGAATCGCATCCGTCCCTTGAATTTATTTATAGGCATAGAAGTCGATAAGATGGATTTGCCTGTGACTGATTCCTCGTGCGTTTTTGTGGCCTTTATATGTGTGCTTCCGTTGTCCGAATTGCCACGCCCCCTCGTCCTACCCCCCCCCCCTTATCGCTCCTCCTCCCCCCTTATGCCCCCTCCTTCTCTATGTACCCCCTCACCCCTTCTCCTAATCCCCCCCCCCCTCCTCCTCTCACCCGCACTGCAGCTCATCCTAATACTTGGGGCTTCACCTTATACCGGCACCGAGGTTTACACATGAGGTTTCACTACACTTGTAACATGGCTACTGTGTGCCCGCTTGGGAGTGAGCGAATAATGATTTGTGATGGAAATACGATGGAGTAAATATCGGAGAAAGTAATAAAGGTGATGATTTATGGAACTGCGTGTTCTGTGTTCGCGGTCTCCGCACCTCACTCCCTTCCCTCCCTCACTCCTTCGCTCACTCCCTACTTCCCTCCCTCCTTCTTCTCTCCCTCCCTCCCTCCTTCCTGCTCTCTCTCCCTCCCTCCCTCCTTCTTCCTTCTTCTCTCCCTCCCTCCCTCCTCTCCCTCCTTCCTACTCTCTCTCTCTCTCTCCCTCTTCTCTCCCTCTCTCCCTTCCTTTTCTCTTGGATACTGGCTTCTCGTTTCTCTTTCTGTCTTTCCACCCTTTTTCCATTCCCCCCCCTTTTTTCCTCTCTCTCTCTCTCTCTCTCTCTCTCTCTCTCTCTCTCTCTCTCTCTCTCTCTCTCTCTCTCTCTCTCTCTCTCTCTCTCTCTCTCTCTCTCTCTCTCCCCCCCTCTCTCCCCCCTCCCTCCCTCCCTCCCTCCCTCCATTTCTCTCCCCCCCCCCTCTCCTTGTATTCGTAATTCTATTTCCTGTTGTACTTGTTGGTCAGAGACTAACATGACTGACATAGCTGTACGTGTCGTTCAAATGAATAATCGTACGTGCTTGTACGTGTTACCGGACTGGAACACGTACGTGGCAACTCTACCCCCCTCCTCCCACTCCCCCCGCCACCCTTATCACCCTCCTCTCGTTTTCTCTCTCTCTCTCTCTCTTTTGGACCGGAAGTCAGGTGGGTTTGTTCCGGTCTCCCTCTCTCCCCCTCTCCCGCTTCTCTCTCTCCCCCCTCCCGCCTCTCTCTCTCTCCCCTCCCGCCTCTCTCTCTCCCCCCTTCCGCCTCTCTCTCTCTCTCTCTCCCCACCCCCACCCTCCCTTTCTCTCCCTATCCAGCTGCTCTTGTTTATTGTCTCGTTCTCTTCCCCTCTATCGGCGTTACTTTGCGTTCTCGTTGTCTCTTTTCTTTCTCCGTTTCTGTTCTTATTTTCATCCTCCTTTCTCCCTTCTTTCTTTCCCTTGTTTCTGTGTCTTCTCTTCTACAATTTTTTTTTTTATAATTTGTTTAGTATTGGATTTACAGTAAATGTTCTGAAACGAAATTAATGTAAATGAACGATATGCTGATGTAGACTAAATTGATGTTAGAAAATGATACGTAAAATATTTAAAAGAATGTTGAGTCTTTAGATAATCTGTACGGCGTGTCGAGGAAGAAAATATTAAACATCTTTGTATATTTCTTTCCCTCCCTTCCTCTCTCCCTCCGAGTCTACTTCCCTCTCTCTCTCTTTCTCTATCTTTCTGTTTATGTCTCTCTCTCTCTCTCTCTCTCTCTCTCTCTGTCTCTCTCTCTCTCTCTCTCTCTCTCTCTGTCTCTCTCTCTCTCTTCTCTCTTTTCTCTTTTCTCTTTTCTCTCCCTCCCTCCCTCCCTCCCTCCCTCCCTCCATCCCTTTATGACTTCCTCATTATCCCCTCCCAGTTGGTCGCCTCTCTCCAATTCTCTTTCGCCACATTACCCACCTCCCTCCCTTTTTCCTTCCTTCCCCTTTCCCCCCCCCCCCCGCTCCACCCCCCTTCCCTCGTCACTTCCCTCTTCGCTCCATCACACTTCAAAAAGTCTTTCATATGCCACCATCATCCCATTATGCCAGCCTTGCATGGTGCGCATTCCACCCTGTTGTTCTTCAGTGCTTCGCTTTTGTCACGTTCTCGTTATGCAAAATAGTGTGCTCACATGGCTGTCAGAGACTCGAATGCATAAAAGATATATGTATATATATACATACATACATACATACATACATGCATGCATGCATACATGCATACATACATACATACATACATACATACATACATACATACATACATACATACATACATACATACATACATACATACATACATACATACATACATACATACATACATACATATACTTATACATATACATAAACATAAAGAGGGAGAGAGACAGAGACAGATATGTATATATATATATATATATATATATATATATATATATATATATAATGTGTCATGTTTTATATATATATACTATATTTATATATTATATATATATATATATATTATACATATATATATGTATTGGTGTTCATATATACATATATGATATATACTATCTATCTATCTATATATCTATACATATATACATATACATATATATATATACATATATACATATACATATATACATATATACATATATACATGCACACACACACACACACACACACACACACACACACACACACACACACACACACACACACACACACACACACACACACACACACACATATATATATGTATGTGTGTGTATGTATGTATGTATGTATGTATGTATGTATGTATGTATGTATACACACATTGTTACTCGTGTGTGTGTGGTTTTGTGTAGGTTTTTTACTGTTTTTTTCATGTTCATGCATGTGTGTATGCGTGTGCTTATAACTGTTTCTCTATGTATATGTCTTATAAACGACAAGTAAAACAACACCTCATTGTATTCATGGCTCTGCCTCCATGTTCAGTCCGTATGTTTTGCTGTGTTTAGGATTTCGTCATGTCATGATACGGCTCGCTTGTTGCTCCGTCCGAGGTGTTGGGATTCTTTTAAGGAGCGTTCGTGTTATAGTGACTTTGGACCCTTTCCTCCCTCACTCCTCCCTCCCTCCCTCCTTCCTCCCTCACTCACTACTTCCTCTCTATCCCTCTCTCTCTCTCTTCTTCCCTCGTTCTCTCCGTCTCTCTCTCTCTCTCACTCTCTCTCTCTCTCTCTCTCTCTCTCTCTCTCTCTCTCTCTCTCTCTCTCTCTCTCTCTCTCTCTCTCTCTCTCTCCCTCTCTCTCTCCCTCTCTCTCTCCCTCTCCCTCTCCCCCCCCCCCTCCTCTCTCTCTCTCTCTCTCTCTCTCTCTCTCTCTCTCTCTCTCTCTCTCTCTCTCTCTCTCTCTCTCTCTCTCTCTCTCTCTCTCTCTCTCTCTCTCTCTC
>NC_061849.1:13687761-13690261 GCF_019202785.1 Penaeus chinensis
AGAAGAGGTGAGAAGATAAAGGGAGAAGGAACGAGACAGACAGACAGAAACAGAGAAGAGGGAGAAGAGAGGACGAGGGACGGAGGGAGATAATAAAAAAAAAGACATTGAAGGAGAGAGAGAGAGGGGGGGGGGGGGGAGGGGAGCCAGAAATAAGCATCCCTGGGTATACAAAGACAAGGCACAGACTAGGGAAGCTGTAGATGCATCAACTCCTTGGCGCCAGCGGGCGGGTGGGGGGGGGGGGGGGGACGGGAAGACGGATGGGAACACAAGAACGGAAAAGTGGATAGGAGAAAGATGATAAAGAGAGGATAGAACGAAATGGAGGAAAAAGAGAAATGAGGGAAGGAACGAATGAGAGGGAAATGAAAGAACGGGAAGTGAGAAAGAAGGAAAAGATAGAAAAGAGGGAAATGGAGAAAGGAGAACAGAACGAAGATAAAAGGAGAAAGATAGCTAAAATAGAATAGGAAAAAAATGGCTGAAAGAATGAAAGGCCAGAAAAAAAAAAAAAAACGAAAGAGAAAAGAAAGAAAATATAGGCTTCGATTTATACCATTCCTGCGTTTCCTTTCCCAACTATATATTTTTTCTTTTTATGTGTTTGTGTGTGTTTGCGTGCGAGTGTGAGTGTGTGTGAATGAGTGAACGAAAAAAAAAAAAGAGTGAATGAACGCTTGGCTTGCGATGTGCCATGTCATTTGCGGTGAGACGGCGACGCACCAGACGAAACAGTTATATGAGGAAAAAGGTGTAATGTTCAAATTGTTGTGAATGCCTTGCCATCACGGAGGAAATGGGCGGATGGAAGACAGCAGAAGACGGATTTCAAAGGTGAAGGGAGGAGATTCTAAACAAAGAGTGGAGAGAGAGAGAGAGGGAGGGAGGGGGAGGGGGATGGGGAGGGGGGAGGGGGGAGGGGGATGGGGATGGGGAGGGAGAGGGAGAGGGAGAGGGAGAGGGAGAGGGAGAGGGAGAGGGGGAGGGAACGGGAAGGGAGAGGGAGAGGGAGAGGGGGAGGGAACGGGGAAGGGGAGAGAGAGAGGGGGAGGGAACGGGAAGGGAGGGAGGGAGGGAGGGAGGGAGGGAGGGAGAGAGAGAGAGAGAGAGAGAGAGAGAGAGGAGAGAGAGAGAGAGAGAGAGAGAGAGAGAGAGAGAGAGAGAGAGAGAGACAGACAGACAGACAGACAGACAGACAGACAAACACACAGACAAACACACAGACAAACACACACACACACACACACACACACACACACACACACACACACACACACACACACACACACACACACACACACACACACACACACACACAAACTAAAACAGAGACTAAAACAGAGCAGGAAAAGACAGAGGAGTGCTTTCGTGAGACAAGGAGAGAGCCCATAACCGAAAACCGACCGAACGAAGCGAGATGAAGGGGACCCATGCGTGAACCCGGGGCAGGGTACCCATGCCGCGCGGAATTGGCTATATATAGGACAGAAGCAGCTTCCCCCCCCCCCTCCCTCTTCCGTCCTCCGTGCCCCTGCTTCACTCTCTTCCCCGCATACCCTCACTTCTACCCACACACCCCATGCCCGTGCCCTTCACCCTCCTCTGTACCGCCATGTACTTACAACTGAGCTCTTTATTCGCCCCCCCCCCCCCCCCCCAACATTTCTTCCCCATTCCCTCTCCTTAAATCCCCGTGTTCTCTCTTCGCTCTCTCTCTCTTTTCCCCTCCCTTAAACCTTTCCACGTGCCTCCCTTCCCCTATCACTTCCCCCATACCCTATGCCCTCCCCTCACCCTCCCTTCCCCCATTCTCCATCCCCCATGCCCTCCCCTCACCCTTCCTCCCGCCATTTTCCATTCCCAGTGCACTGCCCTTTTCCCTTCTCCCTACCTTCTCCCAAACCCTCCCTTCCCCCCCTCCCCTCCCCTCCCCCATACCCCCCCCGTAAACTCCATTCCCTCAGGGCACGCCATGAATGGATGGAAAACAGGGGAGGGCATGGTGCACGGGAAACCCTAGGGGGAGAGCGAGGGAGGTGCCCCGTGCCCTTCCTCCCCCTCCTTCCCCCTCCTCCCTACCCCCCTGCATTGGCGCAGCTTAGCAACTTACCTTACCTTCCCTCCCTTTCCCTTTCTCTCCGATTTCTTGCCGGGTGAAAGGCGAGGGAAGGTAATAAGAGAGAAAAATGGCAAAGAGCACTTTCCGTCGCTAATAGCCGTCGCCATCCTGTCTTCTTCTACCTCCTCTGCTTTATCCTCTTCCTCTTCCTCTTCCTCTTCCTCTGCTTTCCATTTTCTCGCACTTTCCCTTAATGGTATAATCGAGATACTTTACGTTGTGTATTCTGGCGGGTGGAAGAGGTAGTAAGAAGACGGAGAGAAGGAGGGAAGAGGTGAAGAAGGAAAAAGAGGGGGAATGGAAAATCATGCGATAACTGACTCTTTTCGTTCTTTTTATTTTATTTGACTAATTGGTCCATTAAAAAATGACTGACGA
>NC_061849.1:13705261-13707761 GCF_019202785.1 Penaeus chinensis
ATCGGAGTTCTTCCCAGATTAATTGTAAGTAATGGCTCTTAAGATATTTCGCGTATGTTTATGGTTTGTACGGAACTCGCCGACTTTCTAAATGTTTTAAAAAACGAATTCCTTTCTTTTTTTGGGGGAATGTTTAGGATGCAATTCTCTAGAGACGATTTTGAACATGGTTCCCCCTTTTCTCTCTCTCTCATTCTCTCTCTCTTTCTCTTTCTCTCTCTCTCTCTCTCTCTCTCTCTCTCTCTCTCTCTCTCTCTCTCTCTCTCTCTCTCTCTCTCTCTCTCTCTCTCTCTCTCTCTCTCTCTCTATTTCTCTTTCTCTTTCTCTTTCTCTTTCTCTCTCTCTCTCTCTCTCTCTCTCTCTCTCTCTCTCTCTCTCTCTCTCTCTCTCTCTCTCTCTCTCTCTCTCTCTCTCTCTCTCTCTCTCTGACGAAGCAGAAAAAAGAAGAAAAAGAAGAGGAAAGGAGGAAAAAAAGGAAGAAAAAGAAAAGAAAAAAAGAAAAAGAAAAGAAAAGAAAAATCAATAAACAAAAATTAAAAAAGGAAAAAGAAGAAATAAAAACATTGGATTCCGGAGCACGGCTTGTGTTTTCTTTCCGTTTGTCACTTGTCTCTTTTCAGCGTGCCTGGGGCGGTGTTTGGAAAGGGGGGGGAGGGGGGAAGGGGCAGTTTGGAGCCACTTCCGCGTTCTTTGTGGGCGTGGCAGAGGTCCGTCAGGGTGGGCGGGGCTTGGAGAGATGACGCCAGCCACAGATAAATTAATGATAAAGATGACAATAACGATAACAATGATAATCGTAAGAGAAAAATAGGAAACGGTTGAGAGAGAAAGAGACATAGGAGAGGAACGGATGAGAAGTTAATAAGGAAGGAAAATAGGTATATAGCAAAGTGAATGCATAGATAAATAGATAAACAACGAAATAATGTAGAAGAAAGGATTTAATCAGCAAGACCACTTGTCCTTAGTGTAGGGGGGGAGGGGGGTTGGCACTCTGCAAAAGGGAGGGGGAAAAGAGGGGGAGGGGAGGAGGGAGGGGAGAAGCGAAGTGAAGATAGGCCTAGGGAATAGAGGTTTATATAGGCGATGTGATGACGACTCTGGTAGGTGAGGATGATGGTGATGGTGATGATATTGGTGTTGATATTGGACCTTATGTTGACAGGAAAATTAGTTCTCTCATTCTCATTCTCTCTCTCTCTCTCATTCTCTCTTTCTCTCTCTCACTCTCTCTGTCTCTCTCTCTCTATCTCATTCTCTCTATCTCATTCTCTCTCTCTCTCTCTCTCTCTCTCTCTCTCTCTCTCTCTCTCTCTCTCTCTCTCTCTCTCTCTCTCTCTCTCTCTCTCTCAACGATAACAGCAATACCAGCATTGATAATATAACAATGGGAATAATGAAGTAACAAAAACCAAAGGCGGAAGAGGAAGCACAGGAAAGAAAGAGAAAATCAAAACCCACACGAAATTCTGTCATTGATGAATATTCCCCGAAAAGAGGGGGAGAAATGAAGAAATATTTCCCTAAAGCGGAGGAGGAATGAAGAAATATTTCCCAAAAGAGGGGGAGGAATGAAGAAATATTTCCCTAAATGGGGAGGAATGAAGAAATATTTCCCTAAAAAGGGGTAGAAATATAGAAATATTTCCCTAAAGAAGGGGAGGAATGAAGAAATATTTCCCTAAAAAGGGGGTAGAAGTATAGAAATATTTCCCTAAAGAAGGGGAGGAATGAAGAAATATTTCCCTAAAAAGGGGGTAGAAGTATAGAAATATTTCCCTAAAGAAGGGGAGGAATGAAGAAATATTTCCCTAAAAAGGGGGTAGAAGTATAGAAATATTTCCCTAAAGAAGGGGAGGAATGAAGAAATATTTCCCTAAAGAGGAGGAGGAATAAAAAAATATATATTTCCCTAAATAGGGGGAGGAATAAAGGAATATTTCCTTAAAGAGGAGGAAGAATAAAGAAATATTCCCCTAAAAGGGGTAGAAATATAGAAATATTCCTTAAAAGGTGAAGAAGTAAAGAAGTATTTCCCTAAAAGCGGGGGAGAAATAAAGGCCTGGCAGCCTAAAGGGAAGAGCAGAGGGATGAAAGAAGAGATGAGAGAAGAGGAGAAGACAGGGCTGAGATACGAAATGCCAAGGCGGGGCGAGAACGAGATTAGGTTAACCAAATGAAAGAAATTCTCTATATATTCGTGTGTGTTGCACGCACACGCACATGCACGCACACGCACACGCACACGCACACACACACACATACACACATACACACATACACACATACACACATACACACATACACACACACATACACACACACATACACACACACACACACACACACACACACACACACACACACACACACACACACACACACACACACACACACACACACATATTTTAAACCTAAAAAAAAAAAAAAAAAATCAGAGCCGCTGAAACTCGCACCGTTTAAAAGCTTTAAAAGTGAAAATCCGATGTTCAAAAGGCAG
>NC_061849.1:13723574-13731074 GCF_019202785.1 Penaeus chinensis
AGATATGCGAACACATGCACATACTTATCCATATCCCATGTACATACTTTATGCATCACACACACACATACACACACACACACACACACACACACACACACACACACACACACACACACACACACACACACACACACACACACACACACACACACACACACGCACATATGTTGAGGGCGTGGTAGAGGACTGAGTAAGATGAGACGGGGGTGAGGGGGGGTAGGGGTATCTGTGCCATTACTCGTGGCAGATTATTCCTTGATTTTTTATTTTTCTCTCATTTTTATGCTGGTCATTTCCTTCGTAATGACCATCCGCCTCCCTTTTTCCTTCTTTCCTCTTATCCCTTGTCTCTCACCCCCCCCCCCACCTTCTTCTTCCCTCCTTCCTCCCCGTTTGCCCTTGACTCTCTCTTTCGTCCCCTCCCACGCCTCCCCTCCCCCTGCCTCCCTCCCCCCACGACGCATTCCCACGGCAGGCGCAAGCAGACAAGCAAGGTCCGGCCATCATTTCATAGCATCTGGCGGAGGCGAAGTGGCTTCTATGTCCGTGTGGCATAAGGGCGACATTCATCCCTCTTATTAAGGGCCCCTTATGTACCACTTCGTCGCTGTGACTCGACCGGTTGTCAGTCTTACATATTTCTTTTTCTTTTTTCTTTTTTTTTACTTTATTTTTGTATTTTTTACGTATCCTATCTAATCTTCCTCGTCTGCATTATGCATACAATTATCACATTGTCCTCGTTCCCCATTCGTAGTCCAGTTTCAGCTGTCGCGGACGCCTGGCTTGCCTGTTTACCGCGATTACCATCAACTTCTCTCGCATTTTGGCCGAGAAACTGACCTTAATTTGCCCAGTTGAACGTTTTTTTTTTCTTAATTCACTTTGCAGAGGAGCAAAAATATAAACAAGATCGCGTTTATAAGGCTGCTTGAATATCTGATGAGCAAGAAGGATTTCTGCTTTTGTCTCTTGCGTCATTATATCTCGCGACGCCGGCTGGTCGAGATGTTGCACGAAAAGCGGATAGATGGCGCTGTCGTCCAGGGCTTTTCCTTTCACTTCGCTCTCTTCGTGTTGTTGATGTTAATTGTTATTGTTATTGTTATTTTTATAATTATCATTGTTATTATCATTATTGTTGTTGTTTTTATTATTATTGTATTCGTTATCATTATTATTGCTATTGTTATTGTTTCGTTTTCTTCTTCTTGTTGTTGTTAATTGTTATTATTATTACTGTTATTATTATTATTATTATTATCATTATCATTATCATTTTTCCTATTCCTATTCCTATTACTATTGTTGGTATTGTTGTTACAATCATCACACGCCCACGACCAACACCACTATCAATATTCTTGTTTTTTGTCGATTTCAACACTTCCTGTACCAAGGGTTCATCTACCATAACGAAGATGTGTATAGAGGGCGCACCAATAACGGTAGAGAAGAGTATTGTGACTTACGTGACGTGACTGAGTGCATGACGCGTGACTGATGTGGGATGGCTGATTGGTAGACCGAAAGGTAGATCGTCCAGGAGGCTGATATTTACGTTGGAAGGTGCTAGGTGTCGGTGAGATAGAATGGTAGGTAGGTCGATGGGTGGGTAGATAGATAAGTAGATCAATAGATAGGCAGATTGTTTGTTAGATAAATAGGTAAACCGATAAGAGAGAGAGAGAGTGAGAGAGAGAGAGAAAGCTCTCTCTCTCTCTCTCTCTCTCTCTCTCTCTCTCTCTCTCTCTCTCTATATATATATATATATATATATATATATATATATATATATATGTATATATACATATATATACACACATAACATAAACATAACATATTAATATAATGCATAATGCGGCAAAAATAGTTTGTCATGTCTTGGCCCTTAGACGAAATTAGACAGCAGATTTGAACAAATGGAATTAACCCCGCCCCCCTCAAAAAAACAAACAAAAAACAAGCAATAAAGACAAATGGTAAATAAAAAAAAAAAAACGATAGCAAACGATAACGTACTTCGTATTTTAAAGATAGGGGGGGGGGGTCGGGAGAGAGTGAGTTTGAGTATAACAATTACGGCAGAACAGAACAGGAGAACAGCCATACGCCGGTCAGCCGACCTCAGAACCGCGCCACACCATAATAAAAATCCTCAAGCGACTGCATTTAGGCCAGTGAGATAAGTCTCCGCGCACGACAGCTGGGGAGAGAGGGCAACAGTACCCTGTGTTGCAGATGGTAGTGGAAGCGAGAGAAAGAGAGAGTGTGAGGAGGAGAGAGAGAAAGAGAGAGAGTGAGGCGGAGAGAAAGAGAGAGAGAGTGAGAGAGAGAGGGAACGAAGACGAGGACGAGAGCGAGAGGGAGAGGGAGAGGGAGAAAGAGAAAGAGAAAGAGAAAGAGAAAGAGAAAGAGAAAGAGAAAGAGAGAGAGAGAGAGAGAGAGAGAGAGAGAGAGAGAGAGAGAGAGAGAGAGAGAGAGAGAGAGAGAGAGAGAGAGGCACGGGAGCGAGCGGCGTCGAGTCAGTGACCCTCGAAGGCGTCCTCGCGCAGCCGCTCTTGTGGCCGCTGCGGTCCGCCCGAGAGGCACTTCTTGTCTCCCGCCTCTTGCCTCATAATCGCTCTCTTCTCTCCTATCTCCCTCTTCTATCTCTCTCTCTCGCTGTAACGTTTTCGCTTCGTGGTTATCCTTTTTTTTAATATCCATGGGTCTTCGTTCTCTCTCTCTCTCTCTCTTTCTCTCTCTCTCTCTCTCTCTCTCTCTCTCTCTCTCTCTCTCTCTCTCTCTCTCTCTCTCTCTCTCTCTCTCTCTCACTCACTCTCTCTCCCACCCTCCCTACCTACCTACCTCTCTCCCTCCCTCCCTCCCTCCCTCCCTCCATCTCCCTCCCTCCCTCCCTCCCTCTCCCTCCCTCCCTCCTTCCCTCTCCCTCCCTCCCTCCCTCCCTCCCCCCTCTCTCTCTCTCTCTCTCTCTCTCTCTCTCTCTCTCTCTCTCTCTCTCTCTCTCTCTCTCTCTCTCTCTCTCTCTCTCTCTCTCTCTCTCTCTTTATTTATTTATTTCTCACTCTCTCTCTTTCTCTGTGTCCCTCACCATCATTATAAAAATTACCATGATTATTATTAATATTGGTAGCAGTACTACTAGTAGCAACGTCACCATTATTAAAATCCTACCATTATTTTTAGTTTTCTGTATCGTTATGTATGTCTATTTATCTTAATGACCTAATACCGGAGGGCATAATTACCTTACTTGAAAAATGACTTTAATTACACACAATATTCTTTCGAACGTGATTTAAACGGGAAGTCCAAGATTTTAGTTACTGTTACAGCTATGAGAACAGTATCTAACGACCAAATAACAACAACGGGCTAATAACAACAGTAACTAACAAATGACAGTAACAACATGGACCAATTATAATAACAACTAAATAATGATTACCACATCGACGTGTGGTTGTGTGTGTGTGTGTTTGTGTACATAAACCCTTTACATAATTGAAATTCAGCCATTCACTCACAAAGAACAAAAAAAAACATCAACATCGCCATAATAACAGCAAAACCAATCAACGAACCAAAGAAACAACAACAACAACAACGAAAACAACCATATTGAATAAGAAACTCCCCCATTTGATATTTCTTCCCGTCTGTGTGTGTGTGTGTGTGTGTGTGTGTGTGTGTATGTGTGTGCGTGTGTGTGTGCCTCGATAACATCTTCAGTCGCTCGTCGGAAACGTTGAACGAGCCTTTCTCTCGTTGCTCATAAGTGTTATTTTTCACATGGAATTACCTTGAACCGCGCCGTGCTTCCGGGTCATAGCATTGTGTGGGGGACGGAGGGAGGGGGGGGGGGGGGGGAGGGAGGGAAAGAAAGCGGGGGAGAAATGGGGGAGGGAGGGAGGGAGGGAGGGAAAGCGGGGGAGAAAGGGGGGGAGGGAGGGAAAGTGGGGAAGGTAGGGATGTGTGGGGGAGGGAGGGAGGGAAAGAAAGTGGGGAAGGAAGTGGGGGGAGAGAGGGAGGGAAAGTGGGGAAGGCAGGGATATGTGGGGAGGGAGGGAGGGAAAGAAAGTGGGGAGGAAGGGGGGAGGTAGGGAAGGAAGGAGGGAAGGGAAAAAGTGGGGATGGAGGGAGGATGGGAAGGAAGGAAGGGAAGAGGGAGAGGGAAAGAAGGGAGGAAGGGGAGAGGGAGGAAAGTGGGGAAGGAAGGAGGTAGGGAGGTAGTAAGGAAGTAAGGAAGGAAGGAAGGAGGGAGGGAAAATGAAGAAGAAAAGGAGGGAAAGAGGAATGGTATAGGGACGGAGGAAAGAGGATGAGATGGAGAGAATGAAGTAAATTGGGAAAGGAAGGGAGGGAAGGGAGGAATGAGGGTGAATGGAGGGAAGTGGGGAGGAGGGAGGAAGGGAGGGACTGTAGTGAAGAGTGCAGGAGTGAAGGAAGGAAAGTGGGAAGAAAAGAAAAGGAGGAGAAGGAGGAGGGGAGAAATGAAAAGGAGGAGAAGGAGGAGGGGAGAAAAGAAAAGGAGGAGGGGAGAAAAGAAAAGGAGGAGAAGGAGGAGGGAAGAAAAGAAAAGGAGGAGAAGGAGGGAAGAAGAAAAAGGAGGAGAAGGAGGAGAGAAGAAGATAAAAGGAGGAGAAGGAGGAGGGGGAAAAAGAAAAGGAGGAGAATGAGGAGGGGAGAAAAGAAAAGGAGGAGAAGGAGGAGGGAAGAAGAGAAAAGGAGGAGAAGGAGAAGGGGAGAAAAGAAAAGGAGGAGAAGGAGGAGGGAAGAAGAGAAAAGGAAGAGAAGGAAGGAGAGAAGAAAGGAAGGGAAAGAAGGAGGAAAGCTGGAAGTACCGTCGGAAACGCCGCCTTGACTTCCTCGTGCCGGCAGCTACTTCCGGCGGCGCGGTAAGGAGGGGGGGTGGGGGGGGGCAGGTTCCCGCGGCGGCTCATAATTGCGGTCGTGTGAAGGCTGCCGCGAGGGGGGGGGGGGAGGGGAGGGGGCTTAAGAGAGGGGTAACTGTTTTCCCCGCTGTGGTTGTCGTGGTTCATGATGATGTAATGATTTTCATAATTGAAAAAAAAAAAAATCAATCAGTTGTGGATAGATTGACGTCTACGGAGACATATAAAATGTGAACTCAGTGTATAATCACACACCCGCATATATATGTGTCTGTGTGTATGTATGTGTATGAACCCTCTTTATATTGAAATTCAATCATTTACTCACAAGTCACATATCAAACCAAAATTTACTCCTGAGGCATAATTCACCCTTCAAACATATAAACATTTCCCTTAATTGGTTATAAGGGAAAAGAAAGTGTTTTTTTTCCCTCATCGAGAGAAGAGTGTAAACAAAACATTCCAATAATTTTCGACGATTATCGACGCATAATTTATTTTCTTATTTAATTATTGAAAGACTTTGTAATGCTTCAAAACTGTTCAAGAATAAAAATGAGTTTCCTACAAAGATCATATAAATAGATAGTAAAGTTTAGATGCAGCAGATAGATGCTAATTTTATGTTACATTTATAAGTACTAAATATCACTTCAGGATAAAGATTATGAGACTATAGCACAGTATAAGAAATGGGGAAACAGCTTATAAGTAAATTAGCAAAGGAAAAGAAAAGTAGGGAGAGTGACTGTACCAATAAATATATATATATATATATATATATATATATATGTGTGTGTGTGTGTGTGCGTGTGCGTGTATGTGTGTGTGTGTGTGTGTGTGTGTGTGTGTGTGAGTGTGTGTGTGTGTGTGTGTGTGTGTGTGTGTGTGTGTGTGTGTGTGTGTGTGTGTGTGTGTGTGTGTGTGTGTGTGTGTGTGTGTGTGTGTGTGTGTGTGTGGAGAGAGAGAGAGAGAGACAGAGACAGAGACAGAGACAGAGACAGACACACAAATGTGTGTATATATATATGAATAAATAAATATATATATATAACTATAGTTATTGATATCCTGTAAATTAGTTTTGTAGGACGGCGTTCGCGTGCGAGCCTCAGATACTTTTCTAGAGCGCGTTGCAGGCACCGACGGCGGCGCTGGTGTACTGGGAGGAGGGGGAAGGGGAGGGGAAGGGGAGGGGGAGGGGAAGGGGAAGGGGAAGGGGAAGAAGGGAGCAGGAGCAGGGGGGTACAAAGAGCTGCAGGTGAAGAGGAAAGGGGGTGGTGGGGGGGGGGGGGCATGAGGAGGAGAGCTAGAGGGTGTGGGTGATGGGGAGGGGCAGAGGGGTAGAGGGGGGTGGGGGAGGAAGAGGGGGGTTTCAATCAGGCGAGGCGAGGTAGCCATCAGGCTGGATTAGAGCCACGTCGGCTTGAATAGCACTTAATTGAATATTTGGCGGCTCCGCGATGCCTGGCTTGGGAGGGAGACCTTTTTTTTGGCATGCGATGGCTTGGAATGCTGATTGGAGGCTCTTAATTAGTTCATCCCAGGAGGATAGACGTGTGTGTGTGTGTGTAAGGGAGTGTGTGTGTGTGTGTGTGTGTGTGTATGTATGTATGTATATGTGTGTGTGTGTGTGTGTGTCTGTGTGTGTATGTGTATGTGTATGTGTATGTGTGTGTGTCTGTATATGTGCGTGTTTGTGTGTGTGTGTGTGCGTACAAGTAGAACAATGAAGGGAAGTACACGAAAACACACGAATATGCCTGATATGATGTGAGGACACATTGACTGAGGCGTGTGTGTGTGTGTGTGTATGCGTGTGATCGTTCGTGTGTGCCTAATCTGCCTCTTGGGGTCTGCGCCTTCTCTTCCTCCAGTCGTCTCGGTCACCCACACGAGCTAAACTACTTTCACTGCCGAGATGTACACATTCTCGAGTCGCGTTCAGGTCCCGCCCCCTTCCCCAAGACGTTCCAGTTTATTACATTATCTTTTTAATTTAATTTTCTCTCTCTGCTTCTCCCTCTTCTCGCTCTCTCTTTCTCTTTCTCTTTCTTTCTCTTTCTCTCTTTCCCTTTCTCTTTCTCTTTCTCTCTCTTTCTCTCTCTTTCTCTCTCTCTCTCTCGCTCTCTCTCTCTCTCTCTCTCTCTCTCTCTCTCTCTCTCTCTCTCTCTCTCTCTCTCTCTCTCTCTCTCTCTCTCTCTCTCTCTCTCTCTCTCACTCTCTCACTCTCTCACTCTCTCTCTCTCTCTCTCTCTCTCTCTCTCTCTCTCTCTCTCTCTCTCTCTCTCTCTCTCTCTCTCTCTCTCCCTCTCCCTCTCTCCTTTTCTCCCTTCCTTTCCCTCTCGCACTCTCTCTCCCTCCCCCTCCCGCTCTCCCTCCCCCTCCCCCTCCCCTACTCTCTTCCTCTCTCTCCTCTCGCGTTGGTTCCTTAATGTAAGTCTTATAAAGGACCCTGCTGACACTTTATGGCACCCTCAGAGTATATCCTGGAAAGAAACAAAGTATGGCTCATACCAGTGGCGTGTGTCAGAGATCACTTTACGTAGCTTAGTAAAAGGAACTGTAGGCGGAACCAGAGCATATGTGTTTTCCT
>NC_061849.1:13733574-13736074 GCF_019202785.1 Penaeus chinensis
TGGGTGTGTGGATACGTGGATTGGCGGGGAAACGTGGTGTGATATTTGGGTATATTTTAGGTCGAGATCGAGGAGACGCGATGGATATAAATAAATTCGTGATGGACGCGAAGAATAGGGAATATAGTGATAACAAAGTGAATACGAGAGAAGAGAAAACGAACAGAAATGAAATCCAAGAGAGGAAATAAAACAAAATCGAGAATAAGAAGAATTGCCCAACGACTAGAATAAATACCTCTCCAATAAAATTAAACAGAAAGAAGAAATAGGAGATGAAGAAGAAGAAGGAGAAGACGACGCACGCAGAGAAGGAAGGTTCCAGAAGCCTCAGCGTGGCCATAATCGCGTCGTTTGGAGGATGTTATGCGATTTAAGTAGTGGTTGAAGGTTGTTCTTGAAACGTCAGGGATTCTTGAGATGGTCAGACGGGTCACGCGATCTGTTCATTGGCTGCAAGAAACCGATCTTTTTTTCTCTCTCTCTTTCTCTTTCTTTATCTGGATATTGCAAATACCTTGCTATCTCTGTGCTGTTCAGTCGGACGCTGGGCAGTGAGTTGATTTTTTTTTTGTCTTATTCTTATTCTTTTCGCTTTTATTTAATCTTTGAAATTCTTTTCAAATTGAGAAATCTCGGGACACTAAGGCCATGGGGCGGAAGGTCGATTGTTCCCGTTTTCTGTGTGTCACGTTTTCTTTTCAGCCATCTGTTATTGTCCTTGTGTTCGGTGATGCCTTTGTGGTGGACAGGGGATAACTTATTTATTTTGATCCGATCTCTCGGGTTTTCGTGAAGACAGGGCGGTTATTTGGCCATATTAGTTTAACCACAAGTAAGAATGTTCATTTTCTTTTCTCTTTTTAACGATGCATCCAACCCATGAGATTTAGTCGGAATGTGGTAGTGGATTACGTAACGATGGTGGAGCCAATTGAAAACGCCTCTTTTGTCCGACCGCCATTCGAGGTCTGTGAAAAGGCGCCGTCTGATCCGTCATTTCAGCATCCCAGTCGATCTTTCTGTAATCAAAGGCGGTATTATAGTATCGACCTTGAGAGTTGGATACCTTGAGAGGGAAGGAAGTGAAATAGAGGGAGTGGGGGGAGGGAGAGAGGAGGGGAAGGGGAGAGGGAGAGGGAGTGGGAGAGAAGAAAATGAGAAAAGCAAAGAGGGAAAGAAACAAGGAAAAAAAGAAAGAGAGGAGGAGGAAGGGAAACAGAAAGGAGGAGGGAGGGAAATAGAAAGGAGGAGGGAGGGAAACACAGAGGAGGAGGGAGGGAAACAGAGAGAATAAGAGAGAAGGATAGAGAGAGAATGAAAGAGAGAAACAGAGAGAATGGGAGAGAAGTATAGAGAGAGAAGGATAGAGAGAGAAGGATAGAGAGAGAAGGATAGAGAGAGAAGGATAGAGAGAGAAGGATAGAGAGAGAAGGATAGAGAGAGAAGGATAGAGAGAGAAGGATAGAGAGAGAGAGAGAGAGAGAGAGAGAGAGAGAGAGAGAGAGAGAGAGAGAGAGAGAGAGAGAGAGAGAGAGAGAGAGAGAGAGAGAGAGAGAGAGATTAAAAAGAAGAGAAGAGACAGGGAGAATGTTATTCCAAGAATCTGTAATCCCATCGCTGTCACTGACCTCCGCTGACGGCACTGAACGCCTTTTATGAGTAATCTCTTCACAAAAGTATAAGAACGACTTTTGACATCTAGTGATTGATACATTAAAATACTTTTTTTTCCTATTCATTTTCCCTGAGATCTAACTTGTTTTTTTTTATGATGACTAGATAGCACTTGAAGAAGTGGCGAAGTTGCGCGTATTTCTTGAGGGGAAAGGCGCATCTTGAGAGAATCTGGATCACTTCTTAAGGTTGCGTTAAAGTACTTTACGGAGTAGATTTGACTGAATCGATTGTTGTTGGGATCTCTCCTCCTCTGTCGCTCTCTCTCTCCCTTTGTCTCTCTCTTTCTCTCTCTGTCTCTTTCTGTCTCTCACTCTCTCTGTCTCTCACTCTCTCTGTCTCTGTCTCTGTCTCTGTCTCTGTCTCTGTCTCTGTCTCTCTCCCTCCCCCTCCCTCCTTCCCTCCCTCCCTCCCTCCCTCCCTCCCTCCCTCCCTCCCTCCCTCCCTCTCCCTCTCTTCCTCTCCCTTTCTCCCCCTCTCTCCCTCTCTCCCTCCCTCCCTCCCTAACCCTCCCTCCCTCACCCTCCCTCGTCACGGTCACGCGAGATAGAGAGATGCAGAAAATGCCTTCGACGTCCTCGGTATCCCTCCCTCGGCTCCAGGTGTCCCTCTGTCTCGGGTTGGTATGTCTCCTCGTCGTCCTTTGCTTTTTATTTTCCCCCTTTTTTCGTTTAATTGTTCGTCTTTTATTTTCTTCTAATTCGTGTTTCTCTTCCCTTTTCGTGGGCTTCAGTTTTCGTGTATTTTTCTGTGTCCTTTCTTCTTTTATATTTTTTTTCTTTCTCTTTTTTTTTTCAGTCTTATGTCATCTCTTCCTTTCGCA
>NC_061849.1:13751074-13756074 GCF_019202785.1 Penaeus chinensis
TCTCTCTCTCTCTCTCTCTCTCTCTCTCTCTCTCTCTCTCTCTCTCTCTCTCTTTCTCTCTCTCTCTCTCTCTCTCTATCTCTTTCTCTCTCTATGTCTGTCTCTCTCTGTATGTGTAAGTATGTATGTATGTATGTAGGTAGGTAAGTATGTGTGCATGTACGTGTGTATATGTATGTGTGTGTGTCCCCTCGCATAAACAGACATTCACACACCCTCACCAGCTCCAACCTCTCGCCTTCCCACGGTGAGGGCCTCAGAACACCCTTATAAAGACACCTGTACCCCCACACCCCTTCGAACATGTGACGGCACTGCAATTAAAAGGTGATTAAGAACGTCCTTCATATGTTGCACGTAATTACGGATCAACATGCAATATGGCTGTGACCCGAGAACGCGCCACGGTGGTGTGTGATGTGGTTGGTAAATATCATTGTTTCTCGAGCTTTGCAATTCCGGTTTTTATTGCTATTTTCAGTATTTTCAATATTCTGATTTTCGTTATGATGTGATTCGTTTTTTTTTCTGATAATGATATGCTAATTTACATATGTCTTCTTTTGTCGAGAGGAAAAGGAGGGGGACGCCAAAGAGCAACATTAACGCGTGGAAAGAGAAAGAGAGGGAGAAGAAGGGGAAGAGGGAGAGTAGGAAATGAAGGAGAGAAGGGAAAGGGGAGAAAGAGAAGGAATAGAAGAAGGGGAAGAAGGAGAGTAGTTCAAGAAGGAGAGAAGGGAAAGAAGAAAAACAAGTTTAAGGAGAAGTAGGAGAGAAAGAGAAGAAGGGAAGGATAAGGAAAAGAATAATAATAATAAGAAGAAGAAGGAGAAAGAAAAGATTAAGACATGTACACTAACCAACACGCGGACCAAACAATATTTTTTAAGAGAAGTTCAAAAGAAGCTACCCCCCCCCCCACCCCCAACAAAAATAAGTAAATTAATAAATAAACAAATAAAAATAAAATTGAAAAACGGAAATGTTGAAACAATGATTCGTATTACGACACAAAACCACAGAGAAAACCCATGAACGCGCTTTCCACAACAACAAGACGATTAGCTTACGTTATTTCGGGTTTTTAAAGTTAACCGTCGTGTAATTGACCGGGGGGGAGGGGGTAGGGGGTAGGGGGGAGACGGCGTGTAGTGGAGGGGGTAATAGGGGGGGTGGGGGTGGGGTCAGGGGGGGGTTGTGATGTAGGGGTGGGTATTAGATTTGTTTGTTATTGTTTTCTTTTTTTTTGTAATTTGTAGTAAGGAAAACGCAGGAAGAGAATACGAGATTTTGCTTTTACGCAGCGATTTCAAGAAAACATTTAACTTTCCCTTGATTCCTGTTTTTCGTCATAGTTATATTTTTGACTTTTTTCACAATTATATCCATAAATTAAAAAAAAAGTAAATGAATAAATAAATAAACAGAAATAACCCTTTACCAAAAAAAAAAAAAAAAAAAAAAAAAAAAAAAATCGCAAAACCATGAGCGCCATCTGGACGCCAACAGTGCAAACTCGGGCCTGGGCAGTGACGTCACCCATGCCCCGAAGACCCGACACACAAGGCATTGGGAAACGGAAGTGATCTGGTCCTCATAATTCCGTCTGTTTTGCATGAGGAAGGAGGACGAATGTTGAATGTTGAGTTGAGAGAGTTGGGATGTTTTGAGAGGTATGTTTCTTATTAAGGTTGGGCGAATCTCTTCTCTTCTCCCCCCCCACCCCCACACACAGACACGTAATTTCTGCCTTGTCTTTCTCTTTGAATTCCATTATTATTGTTGTTGTTATTGTTATTATTGTTGCTGTTGTTATTGTCACTGCTATTATTATTGTTATTATTGTTATTATTATTATAATTGTTATTATTATTATTATTATTATTATTATTATTGTTATTATTATTATTATTATTATTATTATGACAAATGGCCTCGGTCACTTCCGTTCCCTCCTCCCTCCTCCTTCCCAGCGTCGATAATGAGCTGAGGTTTTGGCATGGCATTGTCTGTGTGTGTGTCTGCCTCTTTCTTTTCTTTTCTTCTCTTCTCTTCTCTTCTCTTCTCTTCTCTTCAATTCTCTTCTCTTCTCTTCTCTTCTCTTCTCTTCTCTTCTCTTCTCTTCTCTTCTCTTCTCTTCTCTCTCTCTCTCTCTCTCTCTCTCTCTCTCTCTCTCTCTCTCTCTCTCTCTCTCCTCTCTCTCTCTCTCTCTCTCTCTCTCTCTCTCTCTCTCTCTCTCTCTCTCTCTCTCTCTCTCTCTCTCTCTCCCTCTCTCTCTCTCTCTCTCTCCCCCTCTCTCTCCCCCCCTCCCTCCCTCCCTCCCTCTCTCTCTCTCTCTCTCTCTCTCTCTCTCTCTCTCTCTCTCTCTCTCTCTCTCTCTCTCTCTCTCTCTCTCTCTCTCTCTCTCTCTCTCTCTCACACACACACACACACACACATACACACACACACACACACACAATGACCTGCGAAAATTAGTTAATATAAAGGGACTAAAACATACACTAACACAATCGCACACAGACACACAATTACAGACAAGGAAAGAACACACTTTCTTTCTTTCTTTCTTTCTTTCTTTCTTTCTTTTTTTCTTTCTCTCTCTCTCTCTCTCTCTCTCTCTCTCTCTCTCTCTCTCTCTCTCTCTCTCTCTCTCTCTCTCTCTCTTTCTTTTCTTCTCTTCTTTTCTTTTCTCTTCTCTTCAATTCTTTTCAATTCTCTTTCTCTCTTTTTCCTTCCCCCTCTCCCTCCCTTTTTCACTCTATCTATCCCTCTCTCCACACTGATATATTTTCAGCCTTGCACTAACTCGCCTTCAGAGTATGAAAGTGAAAATGCAAACTATTATACTTTTTAATGTAAGTAATTGCCATCAGCATAACCTCTATCAAGGGACGTCAGGAATGTCACTTCATTACGATGAGAAATTTATAGTGCTCTGTGATGCAGCGAATGTATGTGGTATGTGATTCTTGTTGCAACATTGTATCGTCATCACTGCTACTACACCTAGCATCGCCATCATCATCATCATCATCATCATCATCATCATCTTATTCTTAGTCTTAGTCTTAGTCTTTGTTCTTTTTCTTTTTTTTTCTTTTTTTTTTTCTTCATCATCCTCTTCCTCCTCATCATCATCATCATTATCATAACTCATATTTTATCACCTTCACTAGTGTTAATTAGTTTACATATTCATAGCTCTTTAGCAACAACTATGGATAGCTTAGCGATTTGGTAATATTATGCAAGAGTATGATGGAAATGGAAAAGTACGATGGCGGAAAATGAAGGAGGAGGAGGAGAAGAAGGATAATACAAAGAACAACAACAACAACAACAACAACAACAACAACAACAACAACAGAGTTAGAAATAGAAATAGAAGAAAAAGAAGAAATAGAAACAGAACGAAGCAATGTTAGAAATAGAAGGAGAATCAGAATTAGAAAGAAAAAAAATCGAAAGAGGGAGAAGGAAGAGAGAAAAAAAGGAATTTGAGCGCTTTCGAAGACATGCTTTAGCGAAGGAAAAAAAATGGGACTGATCACCTGCTGTCTTCACATTGTGCTGGGTAATTACCGAGTTTAATGTCCATATAGTTATGCGCGAAGACTGTCGTTCGGACGAGTCTCACTTCAAGACGCTAATGAGGAAACATGCCGTCTGGAAATGTGTAGTTACGCATTCATATGCCTTTGTTTTTTATAGGCTGTGTGTATCTCTCTCTCTTTCTTCTTCCCTCTTCTCCCCTTCCCCCTCCTCGCCCCTTCCCCCTCCCCTCCTCCTCCACCTCGGCTGGAATGCGGTCCAGATATCCATCGGTGGTGATTCGTCGGCTGATTTCCCTTGATTTAAGAGAATTACCAGCCCTCCGCTCGGCTCTGGGGTCTTAATTAGGAAGATTACGACATCTACTTTGCCTCGGATCTCGCAGATGGCGCGGTCGAAGTCTACGGCGGGAAAACCCCGATTTCAATGAATGGCCACGGGGGAGACGCGCACAAAGCGATCAGAGCGGAAGGGAAAGTGAACAGAAGTGACACAAAGACCTAGAAATACAGTGACGTATGGTTGCCTCGTCATTGTCTATACCAACTCTCCAGAAAGAGAAAAAAATATAATAGAAGGGCCTCCTACCATTATCGAAAGTTCTCGAAATACCAGTTTCTCCGTTGTGTCTCAAAACAAATGACCGTCATGCTTGGTAACTTCAGCCCGTCCCCCTCCCACCAAACCCATCACCCCTTTTTATATATGTTCGTTTTGTTCTTTTTTTTTTTCGTTTATTTTTTTTCCCCAAATACTCACGACCCCTTATCTCAACCCCTTTACAACCCCCCCCCCCTTTTAAACACCCCTATAACTCTTAAGAAAAAAAAAAAAAAAAACTCCCTCTACTCCCGCTTAAAACCTCGTGTCTTGCCCCCCTGTGGACAGAGTATTATTAGTGGCCAGTCATGAGGCAGACAAATGACCTCTCGGCGGGGGGCCAGAAGACACCTGTTGAGTGGACCTTAATTCCTTGTTATCACTTAAGGAGGAAGAAGGTGGTAAGAAGGATGAATGATAATGAGGAGGAGGAGGAGGAGGAGGAGGAGGAGGAGGAGGAGGAAGAAGAAGAAGAAGAAGAAGAAGAAGAAGAAGAAAGAAACGCGGGAAGGTGAGAGGAAGAATGATGATAATAATGTTGACAGTGAGAACAAGATAGATGCCGGATATACAAATGCGAAGAAAAAGGGAGAGAGAGAGTGAAAAAAGTATGAGAGAACAATCTCTCTCTCTCCCTCTCTCCCTCCCTCCCTTCCTCTCCCTCTCCCTTTCCCTCTCCCTGTCTCTTCCTTTCTCCCTCTCTCCCTTTCTCTCTGTTTCCCCTTATCCCTCTCTCTTTATTATAAACAGAAATCAGGAAAACAAAATAGATGTTAATATGATGGTGATATTGATAATAATGATATTAGTAATGATAGTAGTGAGAATAAGGATAATAACAACAA
>NC_061849.1:13771074-13773574 GCF_019202785.1 Penaeus chinensis
TGAGGGATTTGGGGGGCATAGGGGGGGAGGGGATTTGGGAAAATTCATGCTCATTTGTTTATCTGGATGAACGGAGAATGTTTGGTTTGGACTTCTGAAGATTGTTTTCCCTCTCTTCTCCTCTCTCTCTCTCCTCTCTCTCATCTCATCGTCTCTCTCCCTCTATCTCCTCCCTCTCATCCCCTTCCCCCTCTCTCTCTCTCTTTCTCTCCTCTTCTCTCTCTCTCTCTTCTCTCTCTCATCCTCTCTCTCTCTCTCTCCCCCTCTCTCCTCTTTCTCCTTCTCTCTTCTTTTCATCTCTCGTCTCTCTTCCTCTCTCTCTCTCTCGTCTCCCCTCCTCTTCACTCTCTCTCATCTCTCTTTTCTCTCTCTCCTCTCTCTCCTTTCTTCCCTTCATTTCTTGATTCCTCTTTAAACCCCCCCCCCCTCCTCTCCCCACCTTCTCTCATCTCTCTCTCTCTCTCTCTCCTCTCTCATCTCTCCCTCTCTCTCTCTCTCTCTCTCTCTCTCTCTCTTTCTCACTACTCAAAACTCTCTCATCTCTCTCTTCTCTCTCTCATCTCTCCCCCCTCATCTCGTCTCTCTCTCATCTTCTCTCTCTCCTCATTTTTCTCTCTGTCTCTCTATCTATCGAAATTTTTCTATCTATCTGTCTTTCCCAACACTTTAATTTTCCCCTTCGCACTCTCCATACATACACATATCAGTAAATAAACTCATTACTTATTCACTGAATTACGTTCTATCTCCTCTTCAATCTCGTTCGTTTTGGGGCCCAAAATAACTTAAAATACTAATAAAGAAATAAACATCTTTATTTTCTTGGCACCAATTACTCGTGTTGGAAGTGAGAAAATGACCCTTTTTTTATTTTATTTTAATTATTTATTTTATTATGTATATTTTTTTTATTTTTTTTTTATTTTATATTTTATATATTTTTTTAAGGTCTTGTCTGAAAATCCCCTGAAGATATCGCGGCGCTCGAGAGGGACTTTAGAGTTTTCGTTGATAAAGCGAGGATTTTTTTTTTAGAGAGAAGGGAGGGGAAAAGGAGAGGAGGAGGAGGAGGGAAAGGAAAGGAGAAGGAGAAGAGAAGGAGAAGGGAAGGAGGGGGGAGGAGGAGGGAGGAGGAGGGGGAGAGGAGGAGAGGGAGGAGGAGGAGGAGGAGGAGGAAAAGGGAAAGGGGGAGAGGAGAGGAAAGGAGGAGAGGAAAAAGGGAGGAGGGGAAAGGAGGAGGGGGAAAGGAGAGGAAAAGAGGGGTCGAGAGAAGGAAAAGGGAAAGAGAAGAAAAAAAGAAAAAAGGAGAAGGAGAAGAAGAAGAAGAAGAAAAGAAAAGTAGAAAAGGGAAAAAAGAAGAAGAAGAAGAAGGGGGAAAGGAAAAGGGAAAGGAAAAGGGAAGGGGAGAAGAAAGGGAAGGGAAGGAAAAAGGGGGGAGGGGGGGGAAGGGAAAGAGGAGAAGGAGAGGGAGGAGAAGAGGGGAGGGGAGGGGGAGAAAAAGGGGGGGAAAGGAGGAGGGGGGGGGAGAAAAAAGAGGGAGAGGAAAGGGGGAAAAGGGGAAGGGAAAGGGGGGGGAGGGCGGGGGGGAAGGGGGGGGGGGTGGGGGCCCCTCTTGGGTCTGGCATGCGGCTTGAAACGAATGGAAAAACAAACGTTTAAATGGTCATTGTTTTTTTTAGTTTTTTTTTTCCTTGCGTTATGATAAACACAAAATTTCATTCAAAATTAAATTTTTAACCTTTTTTTTTATTATTATTACAATTATATAATCTTGTCACCTTTACCTTTGCCGTAATTGGCGTGTCTTATTAGGACAATGGGATCTGGGACTCCTCCTCTTCCCTTCCCTTCTATTCCCTTCCCTCCGCTCCCCCCTTCCTTCCCCCCCCCCTCCCCTCCCCCCCCTTTCCCCTCCCCAAAACTTCCCCCTTTCCTCCTTTTCCCTCCCTTTTCCCCCTTTCCCCCCCCTCCCCCCCCTCCTAAACGCCCCTGGGGCCCCCGAAATAACTCCTCCCCTTGTGTGTAAGTGAGAATGAATGAAACAGAGAGCAGTGTCACGGCCATCTTCTTCATCTCAGCTTGTAAGGATGCTCTCTCTCTCTCTCCTCTCTCCTCTCTCTCTCCTCCCTCCTCCTCTCTAATCCTCTCTCCTCCTCTCTCTCTCTCTCTCTCTCTCTCTCTCTGCGCTGTCTCTTTCCTTCATTCAGCACTGTGTTGAGATGGCTCATTTCGCTGCTTATATGCTCTATTCACCTCTGTGATTGATTTTTATAATTGTGAAATTATGTACATGCATAGATACAAATGTGCACATGCACACGCGCGCGCACACACAACACACACACACACACACACACACACACACACACACAAACAAACACAAACCAGAACACCACCCACACACACACCACCACACACACACACACACAGAGGGAGAGAGAGAGAGAGGAGAGAGAGAGAGAGGAGAGAGAGAAAGGAAGAGAAGAAAGGGGAAAAGGGA
>NC_061849.1:13781074-13788574 GCF_019202785.1 Penaeus chinensis
ACCACACCACCCCACACCACCCCACACTACACTACGCCACACCACACCCCTCCACACCACACCACACCACACCACACCACACCACACCCCTCCACACCACACCACACCTCTCCACACCACACCACACCCCTCCACACCACACCACACCACACCACACCACACCCCTCCACACCACACCACACCCCTCCACACCACACCACACCCCTCCACACCACACCACACCCCTCCACACCACACCACACCCCTCCACACCACACCACACCCCTCCACACCACACCACACCACACCACACCACACTACACCCCACCTCTCAGGACATGGGATTGAGCCTCGGGCAGTCTGAGGAGAGGGGGAAGGGGGGGAGGGAGAGGCACCTTCAAGGGGGGAGTGGTGAGGGGGGGGGGGGAGGGGGCGGAGCAACACGCCTTGTACCGTTATTCTCGGCCGGCGATTGTTATTACTGGTGGGGAGGGGGGGAGGGGGTAGACAGAGGAGGAGGAGGAAGGAGAGGAAGAAGAGGAAGAAGAGGAAGAGAAGGAGGAGGAGGAAGAGGAAGAGGAGAAGGAGGTTGAGGAGGAAGAAGGAGAAGGAGAAGGAAGAGGAAGAAGGAGAAGGAAGAGGAAGAAGGAGAAGGAAGAGGAAGAAGGAGAAGGAGAAGGAGAAGGAAGAGGAAGAAGAAGAAGAAAAAGAAGAAGAAGAAGAAGAAGAAGAAGAAGAAGAAGAAGAAAAGAAGAAGAAGAAGAAGAAGAAGAAGAAGAAGAAGAAGGGAGGAGGAAGAAGAGAAGGAGGTAGATGAGGAAGAAGGAGAAGGAAGAGGAAGAAGAAGTAAGAGGAAGAAGGAGAAAAAGAAGAAGAATAAGAGGAGGAGGAGGAGGAGGAGTAGGAGGAGAAAGAGGAAGAAGAGGAGGAGAAAGTGGAAGAAGAGGAGGAGAAGGAGGAGGAAGAGGAAGATTAAGAGGAAATGAAGACTAAGAAGAATAGAAAGAGGAATATAAGAAAAGAAAATAATGGAAAATAGGAAATGGAAGACGAAGAAATAGGGAAACGAAGAAGAAGAAGGAGAATGAAATGAAGAGAGAGAAAACATGAAAAATAACACAAAGGTAAACAAGAAATAAAAACAAGGTTACAGTAGAAAGAAATGATAAATGAAAGACGAAGAAAAAGGAGTGAATAAAGGAGGGAACAGGGTTAAGGAGGACGAATAAAAGGAAGAGGCAGAGAGAGCGAGAAGAACGAGAGGCAAAGAGATGGTGCGAAATTATGGTTATTATTGGTGTTGTTTTTATGACGGTGATATTTTATTACGAATATCATCATTATTACTCTTCACTAAGTATTATTATTATTTTTCGTGTTTTCATTATTTTTATTATTATTATTATTTGTTTTATTGTTATTGTTGTTGTTATTATTGTTATTATTGTTATTATTATTATTATTACTATTATTATTATTATTATTATTATTATTATTATTATTATTACTACTACTATTACTACTACTACAACTATTCATATTATCATTATTATTGTTGTTATTATTATTATTATTATTATTGTTATTATTAATATTATTATTATTATTATTATTACAGCCATTGTTAATATTATTTCTATATTTGTGAATACCATTATCACTGTTGTTGTTTTTCTTAGTATCAATATTGCTATCGTTATTACTGATGTTGCTTTAAAACCACTTCTGTTCCTATTAAAATCACTCACTCACTCACACACACGCACGCACGCACGCACCTACGCACGTACGCACGCACGCACGCACACACACACACACACACACACACACACACACACACACACACACACACACACACACACACACACACACACACACACACACACACTCACACACACTCACACACACTCACACACACACACACACTCACGCACGCACGCACTTACGCACTTACGCACGCACGCACGCACACACACACACACACACACACACACACACACACACACACACACACACACACACACACACACACACACACACACACACGCACACAGCTGATGAGTTCCTTTTCGAGGGTCTCGTAGGGGAGTTATCCGTCATTTTAAACTGGTCTTTAAATTCCGAATCAGTTTTGTACATCACGCAACCTTTGGTGTGACTGATTGGATTTTAATGGTTAATATTTCGGGTTATTTTTTGGTTGTTCTGTTGTTTGTGGCTGTCTGTTTGTGTTTGTCTTTATTTTTTGTTGGTGTTATTGTTGTTGTTAGGTGGTGTCGTGATTGTTATTATTATAATGGTTTCGGTGCTTTATTCAATATGATGTTATTTGTACATATATATATATATATATATATATATTTATATGCTGATACTCCTTATGCTATTTACGTTTGTGATAGTGGTAGCAGAGTTCCTGTGAAAGTAAATACTCAGTTTCCAAGAAAAAAAGATATTCTCACGAAACTTGCAATAGTTGCGCTTTGTTTGAGAAATCTGCCTCTTAAAGATAAGGCTTATCAGTGAGAGAAAGCTCGGTGTTTCGTCACCCCCCTGCCTCCCCACACTCCTCTTCCCTCTCCCCCTCGACCGTTCAGTAATTACAACAAACCCGCCGGTTATTCGTGTCTATAATAATCGCTCTGTTAAAAAAAGAGCGTTCTGACCGGACAGTGAAATCGCTCGTTTTCTTCGTGGGAGAGATAGAAAACGGGGCGTTGTGGCGGCCTTTTGAAACTCGTCGTGTTCATTAAATGATCGTGAGTGATGTTTGCCAATGAGGTGATTAGCATGTGGCTTTCATAGCTTGGTATGTGGGGTTGTTTGTGTGTGTGTGTTTCTGTGATAGAGAGAGAGAGAGAAACAGAGGCACACACACACACACACACACACACACACACACACACACACACACACACACACACACACACACACACACACACACACACACACACACACACACACACAGAAAGAGAAAGAAAAAGAAAAAGAGAAAGAGAAAGAGAGAGAGACAGAGAGACAGAGAGACAGAGAGACAGAGAGACAGACAGAGAGACAGAGAGAGAGAGAGAGAGAGAGAGAGAGAGAGAGAGAGAGAGAGAGAGAGAGAGAGAGAGAGAGAGAGAGAGAGAGAGAGAGAGCGCATTGGCCTATGTGTACACGATTTCTGACTGGACCGCGAAGCCGATCGCCGTCAGCACCTGCGGGCTCGGCCATCGGCTCCTCCCGGTCCCCTTGTGCCATAAGGCCCGGGTGAAGGCGCCCCACAGCATGGCGCGGGGCGGGCAGGACCGGCCATAATATATGTCAAGGGGCGGAGTCGGGATGGGGTTTAGAAGGGGGGGAAGGGAAGGGGTTGATAGGGTGGGGAGGGAGGGAGGTTGAGGGGTAGTAGATAGAAAAGTAGATCCTGGGAACTCTTGTGTCGATGGCGAGCTGTACATTCCTCGGGCGACTTGTTTCTGTCGCCTCGGGTGCTCGGGTATGAGGAGGGGATGGTAGGGGGGGTGAAGGGGTGAGGGGGGCAGTTGAACGAGTGTGGGGGGGAGGGGGGGTGGTAGTTGAGCTAGTACGATAGTTGTGGGGGGGGGGGTAGAGGAGGTGTTTGGAGAATGGTTAAAGAGTCATTATGATGATGACCTGGGTACGGTGATAATAAACTGGTATGCCGTATATAGGTTTCAAGATGTGAAAGGCGGTTGTAATGGTACTTCGGTGCGTTAATGGTTCCTTGAGAGCTGAAAATGGGTGGTTCGTTGTACCAGGTACTAGGGGGAAGTTCCTGAAGGTGTCGGACAGTGTGTTGTTGAAAAGTCTGTTATTGTGATTGATTATTATTAATATATATTTTGATTTGTCGTATTTTCTGTTCGTGTCGGCTATGTTTATTTTTATTTGTCTATTTAGTTAAGATTCTTCTACATTTCCTTCTTGATTTTGTGTTTTATTTCTCACTTCTTGCCATCCTCACTCTCGTCTTCCCTTCCCCTATCTGCTTCCTTCCTTTTTTGCCTTCCCTCCTTTCTTCCGTCCTACATCCCTTCCCTCCTTCCCTCCCCCCCCTCTCTCTCTCTCATTCTCTCTCTCTCTCTCTCTCTCTCTCTCTCTCTCTCTCTCTCTCTCTCTCTCTCTCTCTCTCTCTCTCTCTCTCTCTCTCCCTCTCTCCCCCCCTTCCTCCCTCCCTCCCTCCCCCTCTTCTCCCTCTCCTCTCCCTCTCTCCCTCCCTTCTTTCTCCCCTTTACCATCCCTTCTCCCTTCCCCCGATTCCTCCCTTCCTCCCTCCTTTCCTACCTACCTTCCTTCCTCCCTTCCTTCCTTCCTTCGTTCTTTCGTTCTTTCGTTCTTTCGTTCTTTCCGAGACCGTAAGAAAAATGACCCAATTACTGAACTTCTTGTATGTGGGAAAAGGCTTTTAACCCAAATTGGAGGGAGTTGGGCAAAGCGAGGAGTTTCCAGACACGAAATGGACATTGCAACGTGTTATTCCATAGTTATGTCATAGAAGAAAGTGCATTTTAAGGCGATTTACTCTTGACGATTGGATATTCGCTGTGTTTAGGTGAAGGCGTGTTTTCCCACGTATGCGTTTTGGAAATATTAAGGTTTTTTTTTCTTCTTGGTGTAAGTGTATCGCCGCTTCAGGACTTTTTAAAGGATTTCTTAATGGGTCGTAGCTTTTATTGGTTTGCTTATTGCTCTGTTCCATTGCTCGATCTTTATAATTATTTTCTACTGAATTCAATGGTTTTGTTTTAGGTTTTGGCAAGTAATTATACTTCTGGTCGCATACTGTTGCGTACTGTATTTAAGAGTGGTGCAAAATAGATGTCTGATTAAACGTGGAGCATGTATAATTTTTACGTTACAGCGATGTAGTATATTAGGGTACAAACTCGCTGTTCCTACTGTGCCTTCTTCATAAAACCTTCTTAATTTGCTCTCTTTTGGTCCCGGCCTTTGGCAAATTACCTTCCTTTCCCTTCTCTTCCCCATACGCCCTTACCCCCTACCCTCCCTCTTTCCTCTTCCCATTCCCTCCCTTCCCCTTCGCCTCTCCCTCACTCCCCCCTTCTTCTCTTCCCCTCTCCTACTCCTTCCCTTCCCCCCTCCTTCTTCCTTACCCTCTTCCTCCCTTCCCCTTCCTCTCTCCCTCCTTCCCCTTCCTCCCTCCCTCCTTCCCTCCTTCTCCCTCACTCCTTCACCCCCTTCCCCTTCCTATCCCTCCCTCCTTCCCTCTACCTTCCTCACTCCCTCACCCCCTGCCGCCCCATCCCCCGACCCTTGGCTGTGGTATTCGGACACTTAAAATCCCAAAGCTGCAGGTCCGGTTAAGGAGTTTCTGCCTCGACCGGAAGCAGTAAAGGTAAATTGCGTACTTTAGCCCAGAGGTTTATGGGATGAGCGAGCGATGTCTTGTAATGTGTTTTTCCGCTTTTAGTATTGTTTTTTTTTTTAATTATTATTGTTATCGTCATTTTTGTTTCGTATTTTTATTATTTTGTGTGTTGTTAGTTTATTGGTGAGTTTTGTTTTTATCTTTAAGTTATTTTTTTTCGCTGGAAAGGCCGTCTATTTTTATTCATTCGCGGTGGATGTCCCGTTTTTTTCCGTCCCACACACACACACACACACACACACACACACACACACACACACACACACACACACACACACACACACACACATACACATACACACATACACACACACACACACACACACACACACACACACACACACACACACACACACACACACACACACAGACACAAACACACTCACACACACAACCCCCCCCCCCCCCCCCCAACACAAACAAACAAGCACTCCAGGCGACGTGTTGTGGTCTTGCATGATGTGCCTCCGTTGCTTCCAGGCGATAAGTCCGGGTTGCAGAAGCGTATTTCATAACCCAGATGGAAACACGACCCTGACATAGATTCGAAAGCGGGTTAATCGACTCTTTTCCTTGCGGCAGGTATTTTCGGAAACGAAAGTGGGCGATAAGCTATCACCATCTTGCCTCTGATCGTGCAATGTTGCATAATACGTAGATGTATGGATAGATTGATACGCTGTGCATTGCGTGTTTTCGCTGCGTTGACACTTCTTATCATAATAATTTGGACGCAAGATTTGTGTATCTGTGTCTCTTGCATAGCAATTTTGAGCTGACCCTCGCAACGAAGGAAATTTCTACGTGCAAGGGCGAGACGGAGCCGGGCGAGCTGTCATTACTTTTTTTTTTTTTTCGTTTTTAATGGCTATTGTTACCAAGGCTTTTCCATCGAGATTATTATTATGGATGGAATGGACCCGTATTCAAAAAATGGCGTGATTCCAGCGAAAAGGAGGAGCTATAACATAATTTTGCGAAAGACTGGAATAAGAAAAAATCGAGGAAAGATACTCAGAAGAAAGTATTCAACTCACAGATTTATGGAAAAGGTCAAAGGCATCTTGAGAATTCCTGCAAAAGTAAAGGACCATTAGTAGTTTTACAAAATGGGATAATAGATAAAGTAGCTATTGACATGAAAGAGATTCATGTCATTATTCCGGGGTATTGATGAGCCAATGTACCCGTGGTTTTGAAACTAGACCCGATTTTCCCGGAACTGCATCGGGCTCGATTTTAGGTCTGCGTCGGGCTCGATTTTAGGTCTGTGTCGGGCTCGATTTTAGGTCTGCGTCGGGCTCGATTTTAGGTCTGTGTCGGGCTCGAGTTTAGGTCTGCGTCGGGCTCGATTTTTGGTCTGTGTCGGGCTCGATTTTAGGGCTGCGTCGGGCTCGATTTTAGGTCTGTGTCTGTGTCGTTTGGTTTTCTCCAAGGATAACTGTCCGACCGCGCCTTTTAAGGGCTCGGGGCAGGAAAAGGGCCAAAGCTTACGTTATTCCTCTTGCCTGGACCTCTCTTTTTCTAGCTTGCTTGCTCTCTTTCTCTCCTTTTTTCTTTTTTTTCATTTCTTTCTTTCGCTTTTTTTTTTATCTCTTTCTCCGTGTTTTCTCCTTCGTTTTTCCTTTTTTATTTTTTTGCCTTTGCCTTTTTCTGATATGATTTGCATTTATCTTTGTAAACATTTTACTCCCCTCCTCCTCCTCTCCATCATCATCATCACCAACACCATCACCATCATCATCACCATCACCATCATCATCATCATCTTCACCATCACCATCATCATCATCATCATCATCATCATCATCATTATCATCATCATCCCCCCTTCCTTTCTCCTCCTTTCTCTTTCTCCTTGTTCCTCCATCCATTTCTTCCCGCTTACCTCTTCATACATACATACCGACATGCAACATACATACATACACGTGCATACATACGTACACATGCATACATACATACACATGCATACATACGTACACAAATATCTGTAGATATACACACACACATATATTTGTGTGTGTGTGTGTGTGTGTGTGTGTGTGTGTGTGTGTGTGTGTAAGACAACATGTAGTCAACATCAGCTGCACATAAAGAGTTGTATTATTATTATTGTATTATTA
>NC_061849.1:13798574-13801074 GCF_019202785.1 Penaeus chinensis
TCTGAGGAATAGGGATAATAGGGAAGAAAGGAGGAATAAATATCGAAACAGGTTTGTGATTTTTCGTATGTCCCTTTCACTCTCTACGTATTTTTGTGTTTAGTTTCATTTTAAGTTTCTCTCTGTCAGTCTCTCTCTCTCTCTCTCTCTCTCTCTCTCTCTCTCTCTCTCTCTCTCTCTCTCTCTCTCTCTCTCTCTCGCTCGCTCTCTCTCGCTCGCTCGCTCGCTCTCTCTCTCTCTCTCTCTCTCTCTCTCTCTCTCTCTCTCTCTCTCTCTCTCTCTCTCTCTCTCTCTCTTTCTTTTTTTCTCTCTCTTTCTTTCTCTCTCTCTCTCTCTCTCTCTCTCTCTCTCTCTCTCTCTCTCTCTCTCTCTCTCTCTCTCTCTCTCTCTCTCTCTCTCTCTCTCTCTGTTTATCTACATATCTAACTCGCTTTTCTTTGCTTTGTCTATCTACTTATATCCGCCTTTCTCTGTTTACCTTCCCATTCGTCATGGTTATGTGTGAATGTTCCAGGAATGTTAAATAACGTCAAATTTCTTCACTCGTGTCAAAACAACATTCGGTCGCCTCGTTCTACTTAAAGAAAAGAATCATTGTTTTAATATTTTCGTGTAGGCAAAGTTTTTTTTTTTTCTTTTATCGTTTTCATACCAATTTCTTGCCTCTATTGCCTTCTTTTTTTTTTTTCTCTGTTGCTTACGTCTCCTCTTTGCTTGTATTTTTTTTTTTTTTTCGTCTTCTCTCGATTTTTCTCTCTCGCCTATTTCCCTCTTTTTATTTTGTTTCGTCATATTTCTCTCTTTTAAAACACTATGATAATTGGTCACCGTGACTCGTCCTTCGTTCACTTGTCATGCGACGGCCGGAACGAGGGAAGATTTTTCGCCCCAAAAATGCCTTGGAAGTCGCGTTCAAATCCCGTCTCGTTTCGATGCTGTGTCGCTGGATCTCATTAATGTCGTTTTTCCTTTCTCTCTCTTTTTCTTTTTTGTTCTTTTTAGTTATTTTGTTTTATTCTATGTGCTTGTTATATGTGTTTCCGTTTTTTTTTTTTTTTTTTTTTTTTTGAGAAAGCATTGGAGTTTCACCGAATTTTGTTAAAATTGTGGGAAACTTTTTTTTTTTTTTTTTTTGTTCAATTCAAGGAATACACTTGTTTCTTTTCTAACCCGGCTTCTTGTTTACTTGTTTATTTATGTTTATTTCGTTTATGTGAATTATTTTCATCTTACTTTTGTCCGTCAGTTCGATTACATTGTAAATTTTTGTATGTATATAAAACATCGTATGAATTGTCGAAATAACTTTTTTTTCAATACGATTTTAGTATATTTTCAATATATTTGCTAGCAAGCATTTATTATATTTTTACACATTGCATTCATGTATTTAATTGTTTACGGTTTGTATGCTATAGTGACCGTCTATTATAAAGTCTATGCATTTGTTTGAAAGGTTTCTTGTTATGCTCTATCTTGACGTGGCATGTACCAGGTCACGAATAGGTCATGATGTCATGCGCGGGCGGTGTGGGCGGCCCCGTCACGGATCCTGGAACCGTAGAAAAGGGCGGATGCGTGGGCGGCCTTCTGGTCGCAAGTCTCTTTTTTGCCGTTCTGTCTGTCTGTCTGTCTCTCTGTCTCTCTCTCTCTCTCGCTTTCTCGCTCTCTCTCTCTCTCTCTCTCTCTCTCTCTCTCTCTCTCTCTCTCTCTCTCTCTCTCTCTCTCTCTCTCTCTCTCTCTCTCTCTCTCTCTCTCTCTCTCTCTCTCTTTAAGTCTCTCTCTCTCTCTCACTCTCTCACTCTCTCCTAAATGTATATATATATATATATATATATATATATATATATATATATTTCATGTTTTTCTGTTGCAGCCATTTCCTTCATGCTTGCGTTTAGTGTCTACGTATTTTCCAGACATAATTTTGACATTTCCGCCGCGCATGTCCCATTGGCGCGACGATTTCCGGTGGGTGCGGGGGGGGGGGGGGGGGGGGTGGCAGAGACGGATATCGCACGGTTATCAAATGTCAATCGTTGTTCATTTAAAAGGCCACTTTGCCTTTAATTGTTTTCGCGTGTATTTCATGAAAAAAAAAGTTTGAATACACAAATACACACGAAAGCAGTGCATTCGCTCAGCTTTTGTTCGTCTGTATGTTTGTGAATATGTATGCATGTATACTTGCAGTGTATATAGTATGTGGGTATGCACTTATATTTGTGTGTGTGTGTGTATATATATATATAAATATATATATACATACATATATATATATTCATGAAAAAAAAAAGTTTGAATACACAAATACACACGAAAGCAGTGCATTCGCTCAGCTTTTGTTCGTCTGTATGTTTGTGAATATGTATGCATGTATACTTGCAGTGTATATAGTATGTGGGTATGCACTTATATTTGTGTGTGTGTGTATATATATATATAAATATATATATACATACATATATATATATTTATATATATACCACAATCAGCCATC
>NC_061849.1:13808574-13813574 GCF_019202785.1 Penaeus chinensis
TCTCCTCTCTCATCACTCATCTCTCCTCACTCTCTCTCCTCCTCTCTCCTCCTCTCTCTCCTCGTCTTCTCTCTCTCTCTCTCTCCTCTCTCTCTCTCTCTCCATCTAGATACCACTCTTTCGTGTTCACTCAATTTTTATTTCTGTATTTTCTAAAACCCTTTTACCCAACCTATGCTGTCATTATTTCACCCTCCTCCTCCATCCTCGCCCTCCTCCTCCCCCACCCCCCCTCCCTCCCTCCCGTTTACCTCCCCGCTCCCTCCCCCCCCTGCCCGTCCTTCCATCTCCCTCCTTCCCCTCCTCCCCGTCCTTTCCTTTCCCCCCCTCCCACTCCCGCCATCCCTCCTCTCCCATCCCTTCCTGCCTTCCCTCTCCTTCCCTCCTCTCCTTCCCTCCCCTCCCATCCCTCCCCGTGACCAACTTTGAACACATCCTCCTCGCCTCACGTGCCATCTGCCCTGTACTTTTAGAGGTGCAAATTCCATGGTGTAGACCAACCGCTCATCACGCATAGAGGCATCTGGCACCTTCCTTCCCTACCTGTTAACCTGTCATCAGTGCCTCGTATTCACCACACTCGGACCTTAACATCCAAAGCTACCACAGTCGGGTACTTTGCATGGTATCGCTTGCATAAATAGTGTTGAATAGCAATAACACTGGCCTGACGACCAGTCAGTACCTACCTTTCCTCCGTTCCTTTGTCTCTCTTTCTTTCTTTCTTTCTTTCTTTCTTTCTTTCTTTCTTACTCTCTTCTCTCTTCTCTCTCTCTTCTCTCTCCTCTCTCTTCTCTCTCTCTCTCTCTTCTCTCTCCACCTCTTCTCGCGTCTCTCTCTCTCTCTCTCCTCTCTCTCTTCCTCGACTTTCTTTCTCTCTCTCTCACCTTCGTCGTTCTCTCCTCTCTCTCTCTCTCTCTCTCTCTCTCTTCTCTCTCTTTCTACTCATCTCTCTCTCCTCCCTCTCTCTCTCTCCATCGTCTCTCCTCTCTCTCCTCCCTCTCTCCTCCACTCTCCTCTCTCGCTCTCTCGCTCTCCTCCCTCCTCTCCCCACACATTACGACAGCGATCGTGTTATGGAAATTGACATAAATCTTTGCAACATTTGCCAGGTCACAAACCCCACCTTTGCAACCTTTCTTATTTTCTTATTTTAGTTTCTTATTTTTATCGCCTGTCTTTCATCGCCGCTGTTACAAGGCACCTCCTGACCGCAAGAGGATCCCTCCCTCCTCCCTCTCGCCTTCTCTCCTCCTCCTCCTCCTCTTTTCCTCCTCTTCTCTTTCTCTTTTCCTATTTCCCTCTGTTATCCTTCTCTTCTACTCCTGTTTTCCTCTGCCTTCTTTTGTCTCTCATTTGCCTTTTCCTTCTTTTTTTTTTTTTTTTTTTTTTTTTTTTTTTTTTTTTTTTTTTCCTTTTCTTTCTTATATTTCCTTTTTTTCTGTTCCTTTTTATCTCCTTTCTCTTCCTCGTCTTCCTCCTCCTATCCTCCTTCCTCCTTTTGCTTCCTGCCCCCTCCTCTTTCCTCCGGCGCCCCTGCCCTCCTCCTCCTCCCCCTCCCCTCCCCCTCTCCCCCACTCCCCTTTCGCTCTCCCCTCCTCCTCCCACCGCCTCCTCCCCTCCCCTCCCCCCTCCTCCCCCTACCCCTCCTCCCCGTCCTCCATCCTCCTCCTCCCCCCTTCCTCCCCCCCTCCCTTCCCCTTTCACCCTCCCGCCTCCCTCCCCCCCCCCTTACTTCCCTACCTCCCCCCTCTCCCTCCTCCTCCTCCTCCTCCATGACCCCGACAGAAGGTGTGTCAGGAGCCATGTGGCACCCTGAGGCACCACCTGACCCCTCCCTCGAGCCCTTGTCACAACTACAGCCCTCGACGTAATAAAAAAAAAGGAAGAACAGAGAGAGAAGAATCGTTTTTTCTTTTCTTTTTCTTTTCTTTATTTATAAGGGGCTCGATCACCTCCTAGACCCGAGGGCGCGGGAGGCGGCGCTCGAGAGACCCTTTCCCGCCGCTATTTGAATAAGGTGATTGAACGTCCGGGCAGCGCGGGGGCCCTAAAATTGGGAAGCGGGACGTGGGCTGTGAAGGGGTTGCTTTTTTGTGTGTGTTTTTACGTGTCGTTTTACTAGTCTGTTTTCCGTTTTTACTTTTTCGTTTTTTTATGTTTTTTTATTGTTTTTTTCGTTCGTTATGGTATTCTATTTTTTCTCTCTCTCTACATCTCTCTCTCTCTCTCTCTCTCTCTCTCTCTCTCTCTCTCTCTCTCTCTCTCTCTCTCTCTCTCTCTCTCTCTCTCTCTCTCTCTCTCTCTCTCTCTCTCTCTCTCTCTCTCTCTCTCTCTCTCTCTCTTTCCCTCTCTCTCTGTGTGGTGCAGCGGTAGCGTTCTCGTCTAGGAATCTTGCTGACCTGCGTTCGAATCCCTCGCCGCCAGTGGATGGTAACCCCGGCCATTCCTTGCACACAGGGGATAGTTTAGAAGCAAAATGAAACAGACAGTATGTCACACCAAGAATATCCATTGTTACAAATGGAATCAAAACTAAACTTTAAACTTTAAACTTTAAACTTTCTCCCTCTCTCTCTCTCTCTCTCTCTCTCTCTCTCTCTCTCTCTCTCTCTCTCTCTCTCTCTCTCTCTCTCTCCTCTCTCTCTCTCTCTCTCTCTCTCTCTCCTCCCCCTTCTCTATCTATCTATCTATCTATCTATTTTTTTTCTCTCTCTCTCTTTCACTCTATGTATCTCCTTTTTTTCTCTCTCATTTTCCCACCATTTTTCCATCTCTCCTCCTCATCTCTCCCTCTCTTATTCCCAAACTTTCTTCCCCTTTAAATCTATCAGTCGTCCACACGCATCACTTCTCAGTCACGTCTATGCCCTTACACACGTGGATTTGATTTCCGATTCGTCAATGCTTTTATATTTTCCAATGTGTCCTTCCACCCAACTTATCGCTTCCCCCCGTGACGTCACAGATAATGACATATTTGCGGGATAAATTTTCATATTGTGTTCGATGAGGAATGCGGACCTGAGATTTTTTTTTTTTTTTTAGGCTGTGATTTGATCGACGTAATTTCTTAATGCATTTGATTAATTTCTTAATGTTTCGTTCCAGGTACCGTGTTGGTGGGAGTAGCTGCTTAGGAGCCCTCAGGTAACTTCATAATAGCCGTTAAGGTCGAGGTTGGAATGAATTATTGATTAATTAGAAGGAAATAAGATGGGAGGAAGAGGGAGAAAGATGCAGGTAAAGTCTGTGGTTTTAGGTCGAGGAGGATCCGTTCTTGAGAGGTAGAGGTTGGGGGGGAGGTCTTCAAGGAGGAGGTAGAGGTGTAGGGGGAGCAGGTGACGGAAGCGGTCTGGGTCGAGAGGGAGCTGAACTCGGGGTCGAGGGTGAAGTTATAGCTATGTTCGAGGGTGAGGTTATAGCTAAGGTTGATGTCGAGGGTGAGGTTATAGCTAAGGTCGAGGGTGAGTTTGAGACTAAGGTCAAGCTCGAGGTTAAATTTAAAGGTCGAGACGCTGATGAGGAAAATGAGATCTTGTGTGAGGTTTTGTTTGTGGCCGAGTTTAAGGCCGAAGACGAGGTGTTCTTTGTAGCTGAGTTTGAGGTCGAGGGCGAGGTGTTGTCTGTGGCTTAGGTTGAGGTCGAGGTGTTGTCTGTGGCTGAGTTTGAGGTCGAGGTGTTGTTGTTTGTGGCTGAGTTTGAGGTCGAGGACGAGGTTGCGAGGCCCGGTGTGTTGTCTGATATTTCGCTGGGCCGCCGACCCGCCGTAGCAGGCTATGCTGGCGGGAGGGTAAGGGAGGGGGTGTGGGGCGAGGGGCGTCGGGGGGTTGGGGAAGTGGGAGGCTGTGGGGGAGAGGGAGTGAGAGGGTTGGGGGAAGCGGAAGGATGGCTTGGGCTTACTGCTTGAATGGGGGAAATTTCGTTGCCGTTTGCTTGTAATATTGGAAGGTCGGATTCCCTCCTTCCTTCCGTCGATCTCTCTCTCTCTCTCTCTTTCTCTGTCTCTCTCTCTTCTCTCTCTCTCTCTCTCTCTCTCTCTCTCTCTCTCTCTCTCTCTCTCTCTCTCTCTCTCTCTCTCTCTCTCTCTCTCTCTCTCTCTCTCTCTCTCTCTCTCCTTCCCTCCCTCCCTCCCTCCCTCCCTCCCTCCCTCCCTCCCTCCCTCCCTCTCTCTCTCTCTCTCTCTCTCTCTCTCTCTCTCTCTCTCTCTCTCTCTCCTTCCCTCCCTCCGTCCCTCCCTCCCTCCGTCCCTCCCTTTCCCTCCTTCTCCCCTCTCCCTCTCCCCCCCCCCCCCCTCTCTCCTCTCTCTCTCTCTCTCTCTCTCTCTCTCTCTCTCTCTCTCTCTCTCTCTCTCTCTCTCTCTCTCTCTCTCTCTCCTTCCCTCCCTCCCTCCCTCCCCTCCCTCCCTCCCTCCCTCTCCCTCCCTTCCCCTCCCCTCCCCTCCACTCCCTCCCTCCCTCCCTCCCTCCCTCCCTCCCTCCCTCCCTCCCTCCCTCCCAATTTCCCATTATTTTGTCCTTTTCTTCTCTTCCATTCTTCTCATTTTCACCGACCCCACTTTTCCTCCTTCCTTCTATCACCCCTTTCACTCTCCGCCTATTGTACTGTCAGACGTCCGCGAGACAACAGTTCTTGAGGAAATAAGAAAAAAAGGTCTTTATTACGTCCATCCACTTCTTTCTCTCTCCACTCTTTCTCTCTCCTCTGTACGTCTCTTTCTCTCTTTTGTAATTCTCTTCGGTGTGCTTTTATACTCTCTTCCTTGCTCTTGATCTTTCTTCTGTCCTTTTTGTCACCCTTTCTCTTAATCTTGCTTCTATCTCTCCTTTGTCTTAGTTTTTCTTTTATCTCTCCTTTCCTCTATTCTCTTCTCACTCTCCCTCTCCCTTTCCCTTTCCGTCACCTTAACCCTTCCTTCCTCCTATTTCCCCGGCTGTTCCCTCCCCCTACTCCTTCCCTCCTTCTCCCCCTCCCCCCTCCCCTAACCTCCCCCTCCCCCC
>NC_061849.1:13816074-13833574 GCF_019202785.1 Penaeus chinensis
CTCCTCTCCTCTCCTCTCCTCTCCTCTCTTTCTCTCTATCTATATCTCCTCTTCTCTCCTCTCCTCTCCTCTCCTCTCCTCTCCTCTCCTCTCCTCTCCTCTCCTTTCCTCTCCTCTCCTCTCCTCTCCTCTCCTCTCCTCTCCTCTCCTCTCTCTCTCTCTCTCTCTCTCTCTCTCTCTCTCTCTCTCTCTCTCTCTCTCTCTCTCTCTCTCTCTCTCTCTCTCTCTCTCTCTCTCTCTCTCTCTCTCCCCTCTCTCTGTCTCTCTCTCTCTCTCTCTCTCTCTCTCTCTCTCTCTCTCTCTCTCTCTCTCTCTCTCTCTCTCTCTCTCTCTCTCTCTCTCTCTCTCTCTCTCTCCGCCTTTTTTCCCCTCATTTTCTTGGCTCATAACATTGCGGGAATTTCTTAAGAAAGGACGAATGTTGCAAGGACCGAAGTTGCTAAGGATTGCAAGGTTTGAAGGAGAAGAGAAGGAAGTAGGAGGAAGGATAGATGGAAGGAGGAGGAAGGAGGGAAGGAGGAGGAAGGATGGAAGGAGGAGGAAGATGGATAGAGGGAAGGAGGAGGAAGGATAGATGGAAGGAGGAGGAGGAGGGATAGAACGAAGGAGGAAGAAGAATAGAAAGAAGGGTGAGGAAGGATAGACGGAAGGAGGAGGATGGGGGATAGAAGGAAGGAGGAGAAAGGAGAGAAAGAAGGAGGGAAACGGGGAATAAGAGAGAGAAAATGGATAATAGGAGGAAAGGGGAGAAGTTAGGGGAATGTAGAGTGGATGGAAGGAATGAAGGAAGTATTGAAGACACAAAGAAAGTAAGGAAGGAAGAAAGGGAATTAAATAAGTGAAAGAAGAAGGTGGGGAGAAGGAGAAAAGGAACGATGGAAAAAGGGAAAGATAGAAGGATGGAAGAGGAAGAATGAAGTTTTGAATTAAGAAGGAGAATGGAATGAGAAGCAAAATAGAAAAAATAGGGAAAAGTAAGCGAAAAGAACACCGTAAAAAATAATGAAATAGAGATGAAAGGAAGACGAGAAGAAGGAAAAAATAACAAGGAAGAGAGGAAGGGGGAGGCGAGGGAGTTAACGAAAGGAAGTGACGAGGAAGAAGGGGGGAGACAAGAGGAAGACAAGAGAAAGGAGAGCAAATAACAAGGTAGAGGGAGGAGAAGAAGGAGGCGAGAGAGACAACGAAAGGAAGCGACGAGGAAGAAAAAGGAACGAAGGAGAAGAGGGGAGAAAGAAGGAAGACAAGAGGAAGGAAACGAATGGCAAGAAGGAGAGAGGAAGGAAGAGGCAAGGAAGGCGGGGGGAGGGGGGAGGATGACGTAACCCGAGACGCGATTTTGTCAACTTGTTCCTCGGGGCGTCTGTGACCTTTTACAGGACGCGCGTAGAGGGGCTGATTGGACCTGGTGGCTGGGGGGAGGGGGGGGGGAGATAGGAAGATAAAGGAAGAATAGGGACAATAAAGGATTGAGATAGAAGAAGGGTGGGCATAGATATGATTATTGATGGCGAGAGAGAGAGAGAGAAAGAAAGAGACAGACAGACAAAGACAAAGACAAAGACAGACGCACAGACACACAGACACACAAACACACAAACACATATACATACATACACACATACACACATACACGCATACATGCATACACACATTCACGCATACACGCATACACGCATACACGCATACACGCATACACACACACAGAGAGAGAGAGAGAGAGATAGAGAGATAGAGAGATAGAGAGATAGAGAGATAGAGAGATAGAGAGATAGAGAGATAGAGAGATAGAGAGATAGAGAGAGAGAGAGAGAGAGAGAGAGAGAGAGAGAGAGAGAGAGAGAGAGAGAGAGAGAGAGAGAGAGAGAGAGAGAGAGCGTATTTAAAATTGCATACAGTGACGTCATAAAAACGAGAAATAAACGCAAACTGTAACCTTCTTCGAGAGCCAAATATAATGATAGTTATTATTTTTGCAGATCATAGTAATTATTATTTTTGCACCTGAAGACGGTTTTCCTTTGAGAAGAAACTGCACTTCAGTGATCGTAAAACTGTGGATATTTTTCGGTATGTATGCCACTCACATACGTACATGCAAACACACATACAAGCAAACACACGCGCATAAACACACACACACACACACACACACACACACACACAGACAAACAAACAATCACAAACAAAGAAACACACGGTAGATGAAACCCAAACTAGTATAATTATTTACCCACATATTATATACCGTATTGTATTAATTACTCTTAGATGGTATGAAACGTAATTATGAAATGTGGAGGACGCCGGGTGGGGGGGGGGGGAGAAGGGCAAGCCGACAGGTAAACAAATAGACTTATTGAATGACTGGAATACTGAATGGCTGTCTGAACGAATGAATGAATTACTGAACGAAGAACAACAGTATGCATAGTGTGAGGGATGAGAAAGATATAGTAGTACTGTTTATAGAAGGAGAGGAAATGAAAGAGAAGAAGAAATGGGAGAAAATTGAGGGAGAGAAGGAATAGGAAAGGCAAGGGAGGGAATGAATGTGAGGGAGAAGGAAAGAAGGGAGGAGGGACGGGTTGGGAAAGAAGGCGAGGGAGAAGGAAGGAAGGAGGGGGAAAAAGGTAAGGAAGAAGGAAGGGAGGGAGGGAAAGAAGGGGAGGGAGAAGGAAGGGAGGGAAAAAGGTAAGGAAGAGAGGGAGAAGGGAGGGAAAGAAGGTGAGGGAGAAGGAAGGGAAAGAAGGGAAGGAAAGAAAGGAGGATTAACGGGTAGGAAAAGAAAACGAGGGAGAAGAAAATAAGGGAGAGAGTATGGAATAGGGAGGAGCAGGCGAAGGGGAGTAAGTCGGCTAGTGAAGGGAAGGCGGGGGGGGGGGGGGGGGAGAAGGAATGGCATGTGGTACTGCGTTAAGATTCAGCTTACGGTTACCATGAGCGGGTCATGACTGCGGTTGGCCTAGCGTTGACCTGGTTCTCCGAGAGGTCAGGCGCTCTCAGGGCACGTGGCGCTGTGTGCTGGGGAGGGGAGGAAGAAGCAACGGAGATAGATAGATGGAGAGGGAGAGGGAGAGAGAGGGAAGGAGGGGAGGAAGAAGCAACGGAGAAAGATAGATGGAGAGGGAGAGGGAGAGGGAGAGAGAGGGAAGGAGGGGAGGAAGAAGCAACGGAGATAGATAGATGGAGAGGGAGAAGGAGAGAGAGGGGGGGGGGAGAAGCAACGGAGATAAATAGATGGAGAGGGAGAAGGAGAGAGAGGGAAGGAGGGGAGGAAGAAGCAACGGAGATAGATAGATGGAGAGGGAGAGGGAGAGAGAGGGAAGGAGGGGAGGAAGAAGCAACGGAGATAGATAGATGGAGAGGGAGAGGGAGAGAGAGGGAAGGAGGGGAGGAAGAAGCAACGGAGATAGATAGATGGAGAGGGAGAGGGAGAGAGAGGGAAGGAGGGGAGGAAGAAGCAACGGAGATAAATAGATGGAGAGGGAGAGGGAGAGAGAGGGTAGGAGAGGAGGAAGATACAACGGAGATAGGTAGATGGAGAGGGAGAGGGAGAGAGAGGGAAGGAGGGGAGGAAGAAGCAACGGAGATAGATAGATGGAGAGGGAGAGGGAGAGAGAGGGAAGGAGGGGAGGAAGAAGCAACGGAGATAAATAGATGGAGAGGGAGAGGGAGAGAGAGGGTAGGAGAGGAGGAAGATACAACGGAGATAGATAGATGGAGAGGGAGAGGGAGAGAGAGGGAAGGAGGGGAGGAAGAAGCAACGGAGATAGATAGATGGAGAGGGAGAGGGAGAGAGAGGGAAGGAGGGGAGGAAGAAGCAACGGAGATAGATAGATGGAGAGGGAGAGGGAGAGAGAGGGAAGGAGGGGAGGAAGAAGCAACGGAGAAAGATAGATGGAGAGGGAGAGGGAGAGGGAGGGAAGGAGGGGAGGAAGAAGCAACGGAGATAGATAGATGGAGAGGGAGAGGGAGAGAGAGGGAAGGAGGGGAGGAAGAAGCAACGGAGATAAATAGATGGAGAGGGGAGAGGGAGAGAGAGGGTAGGAGAGGAGGAAGATACAACGGAGATAGATAGATGGAAAGGGAGAGGGAGAGAGAGGGAAGGAGGGGAGGAAGAAGCAACGGAGATAGATAGATGGAGAGGGAGAGGGAGAGAGAGGGTAGGAGAGGAGGAAGATACAACGGAGATAGATAGATGGAGAGGGAGAGGGAGAGAGAGGGAAGGAGGGGAGGAAGAAGCAACGGAGATAGATAGATGGAGAGGGAGAGGGAGAGAGAGGGAAGGAGGGGAGGAAGAAGCAACGGAGAGGGAGAGGGAGGGAGAAAGAGAGACAGACAGACAGAAACAGACACAGACACAGATAGACAGACAGTTAGACAGATCAACAGACAAACAGACAGGCAGAGATAAAGATGGGGTATGACATTGCTGAATGCAGTATTATGTCACCATCAAGCCAGAGACTTGTGTTTGAGGAACTTTGAGAGTAATTAGAAAGCTATAACAATACTGTTTTATAGAGGGAGAGAAAATTACAAGAAAGGGAGATAAAAGCAGAGTTAAGGCGAGGAACAACCGTTTTTTTCCCTCGCCCACGGAAGGGCGGCAGCGAGACAATGTACTCCGCCCTACTTAGGAGCCGACACGCCCGCCTGAAGGAGCTCTCGCATTCAGAGCGGGGGATGCCCTCGCCCGTGACAAAATGCAGAAAAACGCAGATCGACGTCGGGATGCTTTCGGCGGCGGGCGAAGTCTCGTGCGTCGCTGGATTTCCCACGAGGAAGGGATTGGCGCGCGGTCTGGCGTCTTGGCGTGGAATCCGGTATAAGGTATAAGAAAGGGACATTTCTATATGTAAAAGGCTAATGTTCGAAAACAGGCAGATAGAGGAGAAGAGAGAAGAGAGAGAATAGAGAGGAGAGGAGAGAGAGAGAGAGAGAAATGAGAGAGAGAGAGAGAGAGGAAGAGAGGAGGAGAAGAGAGGAGAAGGGGAGAGAGGAAAGGAAGAGGGAGAGAAAGAACCACACACCACACACCCCACACACACAAACAACAAACTCCCCCACCAAAACACACACACCCCCACACACACACACACACACACACACACACTCACTCACTCACACTCACACTCACACTCACACAAACTACTAGGAAGGAAAACGCAGACATTTGTTTTGTATGATGTTAAGTACTCTGAAAATGCCTCGGAATTAGGAGCTTATGTGAGACCACGGGAAACCATACAGAATAGGGAGAGACGTCGGCGCGGGGCTTGCTGTCAGAACATCGAGAGAAATGAAATTCAAGACACACGGCCCTCATATAAAGGTCAGGTGATTGTGCTCATCTCAAAACACTTTCAAGGGACGGAGGAAGGCGTGGTCCCCTTCAAAAGACCACGGAAGGTGTGACCTGCAAAGAAAGACCAAAATATGGTGAAACCTTTTTTTTCCCTTCTTTTCTTTAGAACGAAACTAAATATACTAACCTTCTTGGGAGGAACAGGAGGCTTGGCGGACCCCCTGAAGAGAACCTCGGAGTGGTTTAGAACCCCCTAAACAGAACCAGAAGGTGTTGTGGGCCCAACATTGGCGCGTGAACCCCGCCCTCTCACACTACCTCGCTCACAGAGAGAGCCTTGCACTTCACTGTAAATTCTCCTTCGCTGCTTCATTTGCATATCTTTAAACGCATGCTCAACATATGTTCAGATGTACAAAGTGATACGAATAAACGTTTGATGGTGTTTGCATTATTCGTCTATTTACGATTGGGGTTCAAGTCCGGCGATTTGCGCGACCTTCCTCTGCCTCTCTTGCACGTGTTTTCTGTGTCCTTTTTTGCGTCGGTGCCTTCGTAGGTGGGGGGGGGGGGGGGTGAAGGTTGTTATCCATGGGGGAGGGGGAGGGAGAGGGAGGGAGGGAGGGTTAGCGGGGAGAAGGGGGGAAGGAGAGGGAAGGGAAGAGGAAGAGAAGGAGGGAGGGGCAGAGGAAGAGAAGGAGGGAGGGGGAGAGGAAGAGAAGGAGGGAGGGGGAGAGGAAGAGAAGGAGGGAGGGGGAATGGAAAGCAGGAGGGAGGGAGAGAAAGAGAGAGTGGGATAGGGAGAAGAAGAGGGACAGACAGACAGACAGAGACGACAGAGTAAGGGAGGTAGAGCCAGAGACAGAAAGAGAACCACACGGAGTTCTAAAAACCGCGTGAGACTCATAATTCTAGAGATAGGCCTGACAGTGTGAGCGCCATGTCTCGTATACTGCTTCTATAATCAACAGTAATTTAGCCGCGGCAAATAAAGTAAGGTGAGGTGAGGAAAAGGAGAAGAAGAAGGAGAAGGAGAAGGAGAAGGAGAAGGAGAAGGAGAAGAAGACGAAGACGAAGACGAAGACGAAGACGAAGACGAAGACGAAGACGAAGACGAAGACGAAGAAGAAGAAGAAGAAGAAGAAGAAGAAGAAGAAGAAGAAGAAGAAGAAGAAGAAGAAGAAGAAGAAGAAGAAGAAGAAGAAGAAGAAGATGGGTGGGCGAAGGTGAAGAACGGGAATAATAATAAAGGAGGAAAAAAGCGAAGAATAATAAAAAGACGAAGAAAAAAAAGGAACACGAGGAGAAAAAAGTGAATGGTAGAAAAAAAACAAAAAACGAAAGACACCAGTAAACGAACGAACAAAAACTATAGCAAAAAACAAAGAAACACGACCCAAAAGAACCGAAACGACAAAAAAGACACAGAAATCACGAAAAGAAACCACGCGACGCCATCTCTCGGCCCTTCCATCAGTTCCCCGTCGGCACCCACGTCCGATATTTTTTCCCATCCTCCTCCTCTTCCTCCTCCTCCTGCTCCTCTCCCTCCTCCTCCTCCTCCTCCTCCTCCTCCTCCTCTTCCTCTTCCTCCTCTTCCCCCTCCTCCTCCTCCTCCTCCTCCTCCTCCTCCTCCTCGCCTCGTCCTCTTCCTCTTCCTCTTCCTCCCCCTCCTCCTCCTCCTCCTCCTCCTCCTCCTCCTCCTCCTCCTCCTCCTCCTCGCCTCGTCCTCTTCCTCCTCCTCTTCCTCCTCCTCTTCCTCTTTCTCTTCCTCTTCCTCTTCCTCTTCCTCCTCCTCCTGCTCCTCCTCCTCCTCCTCCTCCTCCTCCTCCTCCTCCTCCTCCTCCTCCTCCTCCTCCTCCTCCTCCTCCTCCTCCTCCTCGCCTCTGCCCTCTCCATCTCTCGATCAGAATGGCCTCTTATCGCCCGTGGAAAGTAAAAGCCAAACGCGCGTAAGTTATATTCCTTGTAACAACTGATATTAGTGATAAGATAAATCATCAAAGGTCAGAGGATAGATAGAGCTGGATATTATTTATCGAGAGGTTGCGAGGGAGAGGGAGGGAGGGAGAGGGAGAGGGAGAGGGAGAGAAAGAGAGACAGACAAACAGACAGGCAGGCAGGCAGGCAAGCAGGCAAGCAGGCAAGCAGGCAGGCAGGCAGGCAGGCAGGCAGGCAGGCAGGCAGGCAGGCAGGCAGGCAGGCAGGCAGGCAGGCAGGCAGGCAGGCAGGCAGGCAGGCAGGCAGGTAGGTAGACAGGCAGGCAGGTAGACAGGCAGGCAGGCAGGCAGGCAGGCAGGCAGGCAGGCTGGCAGGCAGGTAGGTAGGTAGACAGACAGACAGACAGAAAGGTGATCTATGCTAAAGTCTTCTGGTTCACGTCAACAAAGGGAATTGCCTTAAAAACGCGGTTTTAAAAAGCTGTTATTCTCTACGTGTAAGATGTGTGCTTTTAGTATTATTATGTCTCGCTGGTTACATGTTTTTTGCAGCAATGAGGGCTGATCTTGTTGTTTGGTTGTTAATTAAGAGTAAATTAGCAATATTATCGTTAGGGAAAGACAGTGCAGTGTTTTTTTATTTTATTTTATTTTTTCTTTGAAAGTAAAAAAAAAAATGGATAATTGTTTTTAGGATGGATAATTGCTTTATTCGTGTTGATATTTTCTTTCTTTTTTCATATTTTTTTTTCTTTTCTTTTTCTTTGCCTTTTTTCCCTTCCTCTTCTATCTTTTATTTTCCTTTTCCTTGCATTGTCTTTCCTCTGAGTTATTCTCGGTATTATTATCTAAGTCTCTCATTTTATTACTTTTTTTCTTGTATTTTCCTTCCTCTAGCATATTATCACATTTTATTTAATTCTCCTTTCTCCTTCATTTTCTTCTTGCTAATATCGTCTTCTCACCCCCTTTAGCACACTTTATCTAGTTCTCTTTTCTTCTCCCTCGTTTTCATCTTGCAAATATCGTCTTCCTTTTATCACAGTTTCCCTAATTCTCCCTCTCCCTCATTTTCATCTTCCTTCCCTTTATCACATATTCTTTAATCCTCCATCTCCCTCATTTTCACCTTCCTTCCCTTTATCACATATTCTTTAATCCTCCATCTCCCTCATTTTCATCTTCCTTCCCTTTATCACATATTACCTAATTCCTCCTTTCTTTCACGAGCCCGAAGAGGCGCAGGGCATCCTCGCCCTCCCGACTGCCCCTTATCACGGAACAGGGTGGACAGAAACACCCTTAATTATACACTTTGGTTCTGGTCTCTTAGTTCCCCTTATTTGTAATTAACGCGCGTGTATGGGTGGGTTAATTGATATCTGGTTTTTTTTTATCTTGACCTTCGTTATCGTGTTGTTAATTAGGTGGGGGGGAGGGGGCGCGGGGGGGTTCTTCGAGCGAGAGAATGTTTGGTAAACGTTTTTTTTTGTTTGTTTTTTTTACCGGTTGGTTATGTGTTTCTGGTCTATGTTTTTTTTTTTTTTTGTCTTTTTCTTTGTTTCTCTTTCTCTCTGTCTTTGTTTCTCTGTCTCTGTATGTTTCTCTCTCTCTTTTTCTCCTGTTTCTTTACACATCGATTTATTAATCCATTTATGCAATTTATACTTACGTGTTTACTCTTTTCCTTTTCTTTTCCTTGCACTTTTACCAATTATGTTTTTGTGCTCAAAGTGAAGTGTTAAGTAAAAAAAAAAAAAAATAAACATGAAACTAAAAACGAATAAGATTAAATATAATCTAGTTTTCAAACAAGAACAGTGACAACAACAAAAACACTACGGCCAACAACAATACCAACAACACCTAGAACTTTAACAAACAATTTACCACCAACGACAATAACAATAACAGCATCACCAACAACAGTAACAACAACAACAGCAACAACAACAACAACAACAACAACAACAATAATAATGCAATAGCTGCATCACCAACAACACTAACAACAACAACAATGCAATACCAGCATCGCCAACAACACTAACAACAACAACACTGCAATACCAGCATCGCCAACAACACTAACAACAACAACAATGCAATACCAGCATCGCCAACAGCACTAACAACAACAACAATGCAATAGCAGCATCGCCAACAGCATCAATGGCCAGTGTCCCGACGATTGCAAGCGGCGTCTGCAACCCGCATTTAAGCACAATATTACGGTACGTGATTGCACCTCGCGAAACGGCGGGTCTTTTCCCTCTTGGACAGGGTATTGGCGGCAGATGTTATTACGGTTTACGTTGTCCTCTCCCTCTTCTTCTTCTTCTTCGTCTTCTTCTTCTTCTTCTTCTTCTTCTTCTTCTTCTTCTTCTTTTTTCTCCTACTCTTCCTTTCTTTTTTTCTCCACTTCCTCCCCCTTTTTTTTTCTAGTCTTCCTCCTTCGTCTTTTTTCCTCCTCATCTTCCTCATCCTCCCCCTCCCCCTCCTCCTCCTCCTCCTCCTCCTCCTCCTCCTCCTCCTCCTCCTCCTCCTCCTCCTCCTCCTCCTCCTCCTCCTCCTCCTCCCCCTCCCCCTCCTCCTTTCTCCTTATTTCTCCTTCTTTCTCCTCTTCCTGTTTCTCTCTTCGTCTTTGTTTCTCTTGTTTGGCTTTTGTTTTCGTATCCTCACCTCCTTCTATTCACCTTTTCTTCCTATTCCTTTTCTTTCTTTGCCTTTCTCATTCTTCCTCACATTTATTCTGATTCCCTTTTCTCTTTCTCCTGTCTTCTGTTCCTCTCCTTCGCTTCCTACGTCTCCTTCTTACCTTTTCTCTTGATTCCTTCTTTACTCATTTTCCTTCCCTTCTTACTCTTCCCTCTCCTGTGTTCGTCTTTTCTTATCTCCCTCATTTATTATGATTTCTCTTCCTCTCTCTTTATATTATCTCCTTTTCTTCTTCCTCCGCCCTCCTTACCCACTTCTTCTCCTCCTCCTCCTCCTATTTCCCCCCTTTTATATTGCCTCCGATTCCACGTATCCCTTCATTCCCCACCTCCTCTTCCTTCTCTCTCTTATTCCCCTCTTCTCTGCCTCCCTCCTTTATCTCCTCTCCTACTGCTTCTCTCCTTTATTCTATCCCCTCTTCTCTGCCTCCCTCCTTTATTATCTTATCCCTTTTCTACTGCCTCCCTCCTTTATTCTCTTGTACCCTTTTCTCTGCCTCCCATCTTTATCTCCTCTTCTCTGCCTACCTCCTTTATCTCCTCTTCTCTGCCTCCCTCCTTTACTCTCTTATACCCTCTTCTCTGCCTCCCACCTTTATTATCTTGTACCCTCTTCTCTGCCTGCCTCATTTATCTCCTCTTCTCTGCCTCCCACCTTTATTCTCGCATCCACTCCCTCCTCTATTCGTTGAGTCTCCCCTTGGCAACAATATCAGGAATGTGTTGTAAAGACGTTCTTCTTCCTTGAGGTTACGAGTCTTCTTTATTATCGTTCTTTTCTTTGTGCTTCTTTTTATTGAGCTTCGTCGTCTGTTTCTTCCTCCTTCCTCTTGTGTTGTTTTTTATGTTTTTTTTCATGGACATTTTTTTTTTTAATCTCTTTTCTCTGTCGAATTTCTTCTGCTTTGAATTCTTCGTCGTAGGTTATTTTCTTTTTCTACTTCTGTTTTCTGTATATCTTCCTTTTTATTCTCCTTTTCGTCTTCTTCCTTCTCTTCCTCTTCTTCCTCCTCCTCCTCCTCCTCCTCCTCCTCCTCCTCCTCCTCCTCCTCCTAACCCTCCCCTTCCCCCTGCCTCCCTCCCTCCCTCCCTCCCTCTCTCCCTCCCTCCCTCCCCCGGGCGGGCGTGTGGGTGCGGCCGCCCCCGAGGTTGTCGTCCAAGCTAAAGAGGTTTGGCGAGGGCGTCGGGGCAGGAACGCCCTTCGGTGACCCGCTATGGTTGACCCCGAGCCTTAGCCGGGCAGGGCAGAGGCCAAACGGGGTGGATATAGGGGGCATGGGGAGAGGGGGGGCAGCTCTCGGGCATCAGGGTCAGGGCCTCGGCCAGAGTGCCCGACGGAGTACGGTTAGTAAAGGGCGTGGACTGCGCAAGCGACGCCTCTGCGCGGGAATAGCAACAGCGGGGCCTGTTTGCTCTGCGGAGGCTCGACGTCGCAATTCATCTGTAGGTGGAGCCATGTTTTTATTCATTGGTTCCTTGGTAGATTTATAGCGTCTCTCTCTCTCTCTCTCTCTCTCTCTCTCTCTCTCTCTCTCTCTCTCTCTCTCTCTCTCTCTCTCTCTCTCTCTCTCTCTCTCTCCCTCCCTCCCTCCCTCTCTCCCTCCCTCCCTCCCTCCCTCCCTCCCTCCCTCCCTCTCTCTCCCTCTCTCTCCCTCTCTCTCCCTCTCTCTCCCCCTCTCTCTCTCTGTGAGAGATAGGTATCTTTATATATTTTGACAGACACGCATCTACGTGTGTTGACTCGACCCCATTAAGGCGTCCTGAGCACAATGGCAAGGGCGCCGTGCGAGGGGCGAGCCCCTTCGGCGTCAGGTCCCATTCATCTGGGCGCCAGGCAGCGGACGAGCACGACTCCGCGCACAAAAAGCGATCGAGCGTCGCAACAAAGGGAAGGCCCGAGACCCGGCAAGGGCCGGGGCGAAGGTGCCGGGGCGAGGGTCTTCCTGAGGGCGGCCCTGCAGGGCGCCTCAACGTGTCCTGAGGGCGAAGCAAGGGCAGCGCGGGCGCCAGTACTCGAGGGAGAAGGACAAGTCAGACGCATTATCGAGGCGGAAGTGACAGCGAGGGAGCGTTGTGGGCGGGGCCAGAGTAGCAGTAGCTACCTGTGCTGTCACAAGCGCGCCCAAATATGGCAGCTCTCGCGGCTCCACAGGTAATGGGAGTTGAACGGCCCCTAGGTGGTTCCTGCGTGGCTCCGGCGGCGCCAGCTGTGAAGGAATGAGCGACTGGATCCCCCACCTGAGCGATTAAATTCCTCGGGACGATCAAATCCATCGGCCTGATTATATCTTTCCAGACGAGGCTTGACTTAGCAGGTTGTTTGGGCGCACTGGTCGTAGCGGAGTACAAAGGAGAGATTGGCATTTTGAGCAAGTTTCTATTCTCATCCTTTGAAAAAAAAAGTTGTTCGACCATTCTTTATATTCTCTTCTCCTTCATTCGAAATACGGTAAACCACCAAACGTAAAAAAAGTAGGAAAAACAAAAACAAAAAAAAAACAAAAACGCAAAACAGAAGAAAAAAAAGACGAAAAAACACAACGACGCAACCGCTCCGTGAGTACCATGAACTTCAAAATCCTTTACCTTCCCATTGTCGTAAACCAGATATCTTTTTTTTTTTTCTTCTTTTTTTTTTCTTCTTTTTTTTTTAACCTCCTCGGGTGATTACGCGCCCACTGAAAGAGGAAGCGATACCGAAAACTCGCCGATAGATTTATTACAAGTGTGGGAAAAGGCTTTAAGGCACGTCATTGATTCCCTGTTGTATTTTCATTTACGTGGCCAGTGATTCCCACACTCCCTGCGGCGTGGGGGGTGGGGGGTGGGCGCTGTGGTTGTTTCTGTTTGTTTTGTTTTGTTTTTTGTACTTTTTTTTCCTACTTCTATATTATTTTATTTCATATTATATTATTTTTTCTCGTCTTGTCCCTTTTTTCCTCTTTTATCTTCTCTTCTCTTCTCTTCTCTTCTCTTCTCTTCTCGTCTCTTTTCCTATATTTTCTTTTCTTCTCTTTAATTTCTCATTTATGTGGTTTGTCTCTTTGCTTCGAATCTTGTTTAACCCTCCCTCTCCTTCCTCCCCCTCCCCCTACCTCTCCTTCCTCCCCCTCCTACTCCTTCCTCCCTCTCCCCCTCCCCCTCCCTCCCTCCCTCCCTCCCTCCCTCCCTCCCTCCCTCCCTCCCTCCCTCCCTCCCTCTCCCCCCTCTCTCCTTCCCTCCCCGAGCCTGATCTATATTCGGTCATTAATTATGTAGCACTATAAAGCGACATCGCAAACGGGCGTGGAACCGGGCGGCTCTATCATTATAATCCTTTTGGGCGGGATTACTGCACTCAATCTCACGTTCTTGGGATTTCGCCTTTAGATTAACTCTCGGCTAAGTCTCACGATCTCGAGGGTCGAATAAGGCTGTTAATGGCTATCGCAATCCAGGCATCCCGGTGACCTCCGCTGACCTCTTCTGGGAGCCTGGCGCAGTATAGGACCGCGCGCGGCACTCCGCCTCTGCCCCTCCCTCGTTCCGGCGCCGCATGCGACCGCTCCTCACGCACGCACAGACCGCACCGAACACCTCGGATTGCCCGCGGGTGCCGCCGCCGACGTCGCGTGGAATTGGGGAAATTACGGAGCTGGTCATAAAACCGCGTCGTGGCGTCGCGGGGGGGGGGGGGCAGCGGGGAGGAGGGGAGGAAGCAGGAAAGAGGAAAAAAGTTGTAGGAATGATTTGAAAACGGATACTAGACGCAGAGGACTAAGAAAAGTAGGTACAAGAATGTGACACACAATAACGTACATATATCTACTATCTGTTTGTCTCTGTCTATCTCTCCATCTATCTATCTAGCTAGCTAGCTAGCTAACTACCTAGAAGAACAATATATATGTATATCATGTATATATAAATCCATATATATGTATATCATGTATATATAAATCCATATATATGTATATCCTGTATAAGTATGTATATATACCTGTGTACATATACATTTATATGTATCTATGTACAAATGCATGTGTGTACATATACACAGAGTAGATAACCATCGAAAGGAAAATCACTATAATCTTAGACTGACTATACCATGAAGTAACTATTGCAACGAAAAAAGCAACAACAACAACAACGACAACCACAAAGGCCGAAAGTTAACCTGTGCATTGTTCAAGAGAGTCCGCTGTTGCACTTGACAGAGGGAAAAATTCGACCCCCCTCCCCCCCCACCTTCACAAGGGGGTTGACCTCCGACCTCTGATGCAAGGTTGTCCTGTTGCTTTGTTGCTGGTGTTTGCACGGTCAACACGGGGCACTGGGTTGTAGGGGGGCAGGGGTGGAGGGGGGAGATAGATATACGTGGGTATGTGGGTGGCAAAGGAAAGGGCGTGAGGAGAATAAGTCGAAGGAAGGAATAAACGGGGAAGAAATCGGTGAAAGAAAATATGAGGTGAAGAAATGTGTAACTATTTATATCTACTTTCTTGTTATCGCCATTAGTATGACAGCAAGCATCATAATCACCATTAATATCCTCCTCATCATCATCATTATCACCATCACTATGACTATAACCATTACTATCACCATCATCATCATCATCATCATCATCATCATCATCATCATCATCATCATCATCATCATCATCATCACCATCACCATCACCATCACCATCACCATCACCATCCATACCATCCAAACTCCAATATATCCGATCAGACTGCAAGCCGTTGCTCACTGCAAGAACCTGCAATCTTGTCTGCGTCTCCTGTGCCGTGATTCGTCCAAAGGAAAATATAGATTGTATTTGATTGGCTATTGACCAGGGTGGGGGCGGGGCGAGGGTAGATAAAGGCTTTGATTGGCTATTGACGAGGGAGGGGGCGGGGCGAGGGTAGTTAAAGGCCATTCACACTTTGTTCTGGTAAAGGACCATCCCCTCCTACGAATGTAAGGCGCCCCGTTTTCTTTGAATGATGAGCAAAACGGTAAGACGAGGATTAATGCAAAATAGATGTAAACAATGTCTTGTTGCGACCCTTGGCCAGGGACGGAATCCATTTAGAACGACTAGATTTGCATATTAATTAGCATTTTGCATTTGGTAAAGACTTAGCGGAAAGGATGGCTGCTACGGTTTCTTATATTTTTTTATCAATGGTAATTCTTAGTGTTTAGGGCAGGAGGGGAGGACTAGAACGGAGGGGGGGGGGGGCGGTCTTTGTCGGTTTTGAGTGATTTTCGGTGGGATTTTTATTGTTGTATTTCTTTATTGTCGTCGTCATCGTCATCACAATCATTGTTATCATCATCACCATTATCATCATTATCATCATCTCTCTCCCTCCTTCCCTCTCTCCCTCCCTCTCCCTCTTTTCTTCTCTCTTTCTCTCCCTCCCCGTCTTTTTCTCCTTCTCTCTTTCTCTCCTTTCTTTCTCTCCTTCTCTCTTTCTCTCCTTTCTTTCTCTCCTTCTCTCTTTCTCTCCTTTCTTTCTCCCCTTCTCTCTTTCTCTCCTTTCTTTCTCTCCTTCTCCCTTTCTCTCTTTTCTTTCTCTCCTTCTCTATTTCTCTCCTCTCTTTCTCTCCTTTCTTTCTCTCCTTCTCTCTTTCTCTCCTTTCTTTCTCTCCTTCTCTCTTTCTCTCCTTTCTTTCTCTCCTTCTCTCTTTATCTCCTTCTCTCTTTCTCTCCTTCTTTCTTTCTCTCCTTTCTTTCTCTCCTCTTTTTCTCTCCTTCTCTCTTTCTCCTCTTTTTCTCCTCTTTTTCTCTCCTTCTCTCTTTCTCCTCTTTTTCTCCTCTCTTTCTCTCCTTCTCTCTTTCTCCTCTTTTTCTCCTCACTTTCTCTCCTTCTCTCTTTCTCCTTCTCTTTTTCTCTCTTACTCTAACTCGCCCTCCCCCCCCCCCCCTCCCCCCCCACCATCAGCACATCTCCGAAGCAAGATTTACCAATCCATGAACTTACGTCGGTGAAGGGATCGCACTCTTAATCAAGCCCAGGAAATTGAACTTGGTTTTTATCATATTTAAAGAACATTTCACGACTCTTTTATCGGAAGTTTATCATATTAGTGTTGCGTCGCGGTTGCATGAAGTTGATCTCGGTTGCAGAGCGAGATTGGAGGTTAGCGAGGATGGTGGTGGGGAAAGGGAGGTGGGGGGAGGGGAGGGAGATGGGGAAGGGGAGGAGGGAAGAGAAGAGGAAGGGAGGATAGAAGGGGAGGAAAGGAAGGAGGGAGGGAGAAAAGGAAAGGGGGAAGGTAGAGGAGAAAGAAGAGGGGAAAGGAGAGCAGCGAAGGGGAGGGGAAGGGGGGAGGGGGGGAGGGGAGGAGGTGATTACGACATTGTTCATTCTCATTTGGGTTTATAAGTTGACTGAAGCGCCGTTCGTCCCGGATGCCAGATGTTGATGCTTACGAGAGAAGTCATTTCTGGTCGTCGCTGCACGAAAGGCCATTGGGGGGCGGGGGGCGGGGGGGAGGCGAATTTGGAGGAGGAAGAAGAAAAAGAGAAGAAAAAGAAAAAGAAGAAGAAAGTAATGAAGAAGAAGAAGACGAAGAAAGGAAAACAAAAACGAAGAGGAAGAAGAAGAAAAGAAGAAGAAGAAAAGAAGAAGAAGAAATAATAATAAGAAAAAAGAAGACGAAGAAGAAGAAAGAAGAAGAAGAAGAAGAAGAAAAAGAAGAAGAAGAAGAAGGAGAGGAGTCCGCAGCCCGAGCCCGACGCGCATGAAATCACGATCGTCTGTCGAAATTGTGTTTGCTTCGGGTCGCTCGGAGGGTCGCTTGCGTGTGTCGGGATTAATAAGGCGAAAGGGGAGGAAGGGAGGAAGAGAAGAGAATGAGGAGTGAGGAAAGAGAGAAGGAGGATAGAGGAAGTGAAGAGAGAGAGCGAGAGAGAGAGAGAGAGAGAGAGAGAGAGAGAGAGAGAGAGAGAGAGAGAGAGAGAGAGAGAGAGAGAGAGAGAGAGAGAGAGAGAGAGAAAGAGAAAGAGAAATTGAGGAGAATAAGAGCCTGAATGAAAAGCCTCACGTAATGCAGTGCTCTGAAGCAAAAAATGAAACTAACCATTGAAGTCAGCATCGATAGTCCCAGGTATTATTAATCGCCGCTAAAACAGCATTCAAAAATCCTTCCAATTCCCCCAATTGCCCGAGTCCTGGAAAAAAGGATCCGTTTTAGAGTGACAAAATGTCCTCTGGCCGATCCCTTGCCGGCGACTGCCAGATATCGCCACGGACGACCATCTCATTTCGCTCATTATTCAGATTGATTTATGCAAGTCGTCATTAGCAGAGGATGAATTATTCGAGGCCCGGGGGCGGTTCACTTGCAATTTTATTCTTTATTATTTTGTTATGTGTTTCTTCTTCTTCGCTTTTTTTTTTTTTTTTTTTTTTTTTTTTTTTTTTTTTTTTTAACTCTGTGGTCCAAAACCATTGTATCTTTACGTTAATTGGAGAGAGAGAGAGAGAAAGAGAGAGAGAGAGAGAGAGAGAGAGAGAGAGAGAGAGAGAGAGAGAGAGAGAGAGAGAGAG
>NC_061849.1:13838574-13842332 GCF_019202785.1 Penaeus chinensis
GATGGTTTTGATTTTAATTGTGATTTGCGAATATCATGACATAATGGCTGTAGTTGCAGAGAGTGGTGAACGTTGTGATACGAATTTCTCGTTTCAGGAAAATAAGCAAAGTGTGTTTGGACGTGAAATCAACACAATGTGTTTATAATTTCACACTAAGATTTCATAAACTTCATACATGCAATTGAAGCAAAAAAATGGCGTAGAAATTGTTTACACATGTCCGCTAATTTATCTCTTTCTTTTCATTTACAGTTGGCGTAACACACACGCATAGCTCCTCCCGAGGTAAGTGTCTTGAATATGTAAATTATATGAAAAAAATCTATGCTTTGGTTTTACTTGATCAGTTGTTTTAGATTTTTTCTTTATTGTATCGTAGAATTCAGATTGATTTTAGCTTTGTCGAGGATGCTCAGCGGGAGAGGCTTGCAACCTTGTGAATTGCAGGTGCAAGGCGACGCGTTTAGCCATGGGTATTTGCACATAATTCTAGTTAAAGTCACGTGTGTGTGTATGAAGGGATAGATTTCTAGATGTTAGTTTTGAAAGAATGAGTGTAAATGTAATTTTTTGGGCTTCGGTGTGTGTGTGTGTGTGTGTGTGTGTGTGTGTGTGTGTGTGTGTGTGTGTGTGTGTGTGTGTGTGTGTGTGTGTGTCTGTGTGTGTGTGTGTGTGTGTGTGTGTGTGTGTGTGTGTGTGTGTGTGTGTGTGTGCGTGAGAGAGAGAGAGAGAGAGAGAGAGAGAGAGAGAGAGAGAGAGAGAGAGAGAGAGAGAGAGAGAGAGAGAGAGAGAGAGAGAGAGAGCAAGTGCGAGTTAGGCATGCGGCCAGGCAGACAGAGAAAGAGTATATGCTTACATGCATCAGTACCGCAGCAGTACATCAGGTTATCGCCACTTCGACCGGTAAGTAAGAGACGGAGGGCGGGAAGGTGGGCAACAGAGGCCTTTCTGCCGGCTAGGATTCGCCCTTCTACCCACCCACCCGCTCCCATCACCCTATCTCCCCCCCATCCCCACCCCTTCACCCCACTCCAGAGGCCTCGGAATTAAAGAGCTCTCTAGCCGGGCGTTGCAAGGAAGAAATCTATTTTTAGCAGCGCAGACCAGGCCTGGTTGTAATACTTCATTCCTGGGATGTTTACGTCTCGCCGATGGCCGCTTGACCCGTTGCATTGTGTGGCCGCGCGGGGGTCAGGCGGGAGGGGGGGAGGGGAGGGTGGGGGAGGAGGAGGGAGGAGGGGAGCTGGTTCTGGTTTAAAAGGGGGGGGAGGGAGGAAAGGGGAAGTGGGAGAGGAAGGGAGAGGAGGAAGAATGGGGAAGGAGGTGGAGAATGGAGAGGAAGGTAGAGAAAGAAAGGGAGGAAGAGGATGAAGAAGGTACAGAAAGAAGGAGGTAGAAGATGAAAAGAAAGGGAATGCAGGATGTGGAGGAAGGGAGGAAAAGGAGACGAATGCGTGGATACGAGAGAAGCAAAGGAAGATGGGAGGAAGGAAGGAAGACGTAAAGAAAAGGAGAAGAAAAGGAAATTAATAAGAACAAAAAATAAGGATGATTGTAGGAGTAGTAGAGAAGATTAGGAGAAAAAAAACGCAAAGAAAACGAAAAGAAAATGAACTGAACAAAAAATAGAGAAAAGTCAGAAACATGAATAAACAGAAGCAACAGAGAGTTTAAAACAAAAAAGACCAAAGAAATCCCAAAACAAACAAACGGGCAATACAAAAAACAGTCAACGAACCGTAAATCACACCGGCCGCGCGCCTTGACCCATATGATCACGTGACCAGAAACCCGCGCGTTTTAGAATCTCGTCCAAAAATGGCGGGAAAATGAATCTTGCAGCTGATTTACGCACTGGGGAGAGAGGGGGGGAGGAGGAGGAGGAGGGGGAGGGAGGGAGACGTTGCACCTGTCACGTCTTGCAAGTTTAACCGTGCGTCCAGGTTGAGATTGAAGAGCAAAATGAGTTGATTGATGCCTTGCCGCCGGTCGTGACTGACAGAAGAACTATACTGGGGCAAAACCTGCTCTGTCATGCGGCGGTGAACTTCTGGCCGGTAGAGGAGTGGTGGGTCATGCATAAGGGGGTTTGGGATATGGGTGTTCGGATGTTGCGTCATGCAGAATTCGTTACAGTAGGCATATTTTCCCCCGTGTCATGCGAAGTTGTAAAAATGGCAATGGGGCTGCCGGTATATGGTTTGTCATGCCTACGTCTCATGATTGGGGATGCTGGCATGTGTCTTGTCATGCAGAAAGGTGTGGCCAGGAGATCATCAACATGCACTACCGTTAACGCACGAAAGGTCAACACCTGACGTCGTTCACCAGAAGAGGTCAAGAGGTCAAGCGATGGCGAGCGAGAGGTCACATTCCACTGGGGTCAGAGGTCGGCACCCATCTGTTATTTTGTGTGTATTTTTATCTGTTGTATCTGTGCGTACTGCGCCGAGCACTTCCCCGCTTCTCTGATTTGTCGGGAAATATATTAGTTTCTTTACACTTACGTGTATTATAAATACGACGTGAATTATGCAAATGCAACGAAAATAAGCTTATCTAACCTAAATTACGTTATATATGCATGGTTTGCTTCCTCTTTCAACATTACTTTGAATCAGCTGGCGATTTACAATGGGTAAACCGCATCTACATCATGATGAGATCACCGCTAACATATGGTTAATCACTGAACACCTGAATGAAATAGATATGACGTCAGGTTTTCTAGAACTTTATCAATAGGAAGGTATTATCAGGTACATATTTGTGGTGTTCATACTAGACCGCTGATACGACGAGTGACACAAAACGATCATTATTAGGCTTTTGTGCACTCGACATCCGGGACAGAATGATTGCCGTGACGTCATTTGTTTTGTTATGTCGGCCGAAATATGTAGGGTGTATTCATTAACCCATTATGCTATCGTTATGTTATGCTAATGTTCTCGGTGCGTGGACGAACAGGGATAGATGTGTTTTTGTTTCTTGCTTTTTCCTTGTTAAAAAAAATCGGCATGTTTTTTTCGGGAGATTGGCCCGTGAGACGTTTGAAAAACAACGTAGCGTTTAGTTTGAACAGGAGAGATATCGACACAATCTGTTCACCCGAGTTTAATCTTTGATTAGGCGGGTCTTCGTTCAGTTCGGTTTAGTCCTTTCCCCACCACCCCTGGCCAACAGCACGGGCGTGGGCAAGCTTTGGGCGCAGCATTATATTGTAGTATTGCATTGAACATTTAAACTATGACATTATTATGATCTATTACACAAGTTAAGAGAAAAGAATAATTATATAGTCCTTCGCCTATTTATTTATCGTCCCGGCATACTGCTTGGGCGTGGAAAGGCAAAGTTACGCTTGATAAATGATCACATTGCGATATTGCATTCCAAATTTAGGATGCAACATATCTTCTAAGACATCAAGTGATATGAAAGAGTAACATAGTTCTGCGTGCCTCATGCTAGGTGGTCTGTGATATAATGGACAAGTGTCCGCTTATATACTTCAGTGCAAAGTTTACACTTAGGTTCTTCGACATTGCAGGTTGCACCGACCTACCAGTGTAGTCTATATTGAAAGCCTGATTCTTGCGGTCACAACATCACACTGCCTCGTTCTTGTTTTTACGTAAACCATAGATGAATTCTTCTTGCGTAAACCGGTCATAGCTATTTCTGGTACAACTTTAAGGCCTTTGAGAATGAATCAGCTCAGTCGAATCCTCTTTGAAGGAGGTTCAGTGATG
>NC_061849.1:13847432-13859932 GCF_019202785.1 Penaeus chinensis
GGGGAAGGGGAGGGGGGAAGGGGAGAGGGAGAGGAGGAAGGGGAGGGCGAGGGGGAAGGAGAGGAGGAAGGGGGGGAGAGGGGGAAGGGGAGGGGGATGGGGAGGGGGAAGGGGAAGGAGAGGGGGAAGGAGAGGGGGAAGGGGAGAGGGAGAAGGCGAGAGGGGAGGGGAGGGAGAAGGAGAAGGAGAGGGGAAGGGGGAGAGGTTGAGGGGGAGGGAGAGAGAGTGAGGGCTAGGGAGAGGGGGAAGGAAAGAAGGGGAGATAGGGAGAGGGGGAGGGAGAGAGAGAGGGAAAGGGACAAGGGGAGAGAGGGGGAGAGGGAAAGGAAGAGAGTGAGGCATAGGGAAAAGAATGAGATGGATAGATAGAGAAATAAAGACATACAGACAAGGACTAAAAGACAGACACATACAGACAGACAAACAAACAGATAGGTAGATAGGAAGAGAAAGAGAAAAAGGGAAGAGAAGAAGGTCAGAAAAGGAAGGGAGTGTGCGCTCGTTTTCACATTTCTTCTTCCTTTTCTTCTTCCTCTTCTTTTTCTTCTTCGTAGCTGATTGCGGTCTGTCCTCCGCCCGACCTTGAGTTCTCTTCAGTTGTCTTTTCTCGTTGTTGTTGTTTATTTATGGATTTTTTTTTCTGTATACTTGCAATATATATACATATATTTGGCTTTTATCTCTGTCTGTCCCTCTACCACTTTCTCTCTCTCTCTCTCTCTCTCTCTCTCTCTCTCTCTCTCTCTCTCTCTCTCTCTCTATATATATATATATATATATATATATATATATATATATGCATATATATATATATATATATATATATATATATATATATACACACACATACACGTTTGTCTGTCTGTATGCCTACCTATCTGTCTATCTTTATATCTTGTTTTCGATTTAACTGTCTATCTTTATCTTTATCGCTATCTCTATTCATCTAGCTAGCTATATATGGATCTATCTATCTATCTATCACATTCTGTATTAAGTGTTTTATAAACTTGTCTTTTATCGGAAACAGTACATCAGTCCCAAATATTTTACGATTTAACTAAATGTATATTTATCACTTCCCATGAAAATAAATTTATGATGACTAAAATAGACAAATTATGAAAATGAAAATAAAAAAGGTAAAGAAATTAAGAAATATGATAATAAAAAATATGATGACAGAGAAGTTTGCCATTACTTAAGCACAGCTGCCGGTATATATTTAGCTAGGTGCGTATCCCTCATGAAAGGCTTTCAATTATGATGACTAAAATATATAAATAATAAATAGATAAGTAAAAGAAATAAACATTAAAAGAGTAAACGAATATAAAAAAAAACACTCCCAAATATGACGACAAAGAGAAGTTTAGCATTATTTAAGCACAGCTGCCTTTATAGGTTCAGGTAGGTGCGTATCCCTCCCGGCTCGACCCTTCCGAAAATAGAATGAGCAAAGAAATATTTTTTTTTTCATTATGATAACTAAAATAAATAAACAAGCAAATCAATAAATAAGTTAAAACAAAACTAGTAAAGAAACATGAAAAAATCTCCCAGATATGAAAACAAAGAGAAGTTTGGCATTATTTAAGCACAGCTGCCGTTATAAGTTTGGGTAGGTGCGTATCCCTCCCGGCTCGACGCTCCAGACCAGGGTTCAGTCGAAGGGTGTTTCCCAGTCGGCCGCGCTGGCTGGTCCCGTTAGCCGTAGGTCCCGCGCCGTCTGTGTGGGGGAATGGCGTGCGTGTGGGGGGGGAGGTTGGGGTCGAGTGGGGGGAAGGTGGTGGGAGTGGGGAAGGGGGTGGGGGTGTGTGCTCGGGAAAGGGTGTTGTATTTATGTGTGTGGGGATGAGAATAAGGAAGGGAGGGGGAGGGAGGGAGAGAGAGAGAGAGAGAGAGAGAGAGAGAGAGAGAGAGAGAGAGAGAGAGAGAGAGAGAGAGAGAGAGAGAGAGAGAGAGAGAGAGAGAGAGAGAGAGAGAAAGAAAGAAAGAAAGAAAAAGGAAAAGAGAGAAGTAGAAAGAAAATGAAAGAGGGAGAGGGAGAGAGAGAGAGCGAAAGAGAAAGAGAAAGAAAAAAAAAGAACGAAATAGATAGAGAGAGAGAAAGAGAAAGATACAAAATAGAAATGGAAAGAAAAAGAAAAAGAAAGAGAGGGAGGAAAGAGAGACGAGGGCCATGACACCAACAACAGCATGACGGAGTGTCACGCGAGGGTTAATGTTAACTCAAGGTCACATCAACTCGCGCTGTGAGGAACGTCTGCGCCCTTTCGAGTGTAATGCAGTTTTTAAAAAAAGGAGACTTATATATATAACGGCGTAGAGATCGCGCGCCACGTCTGGTCTGAAATAAAATCGGTATCACCTCAGTGCCATTATTTCACCACAGTGCCACTTTACCGTGCCACCTCGAAGTTTTACCGCTGGCTTCACTGTTATTGTGAGCTTCCCTTGTATCACTGTGTGTTACTTCTTAGCAAAGGGGTTTCGTTACTTAGAAATTATTAGTGAAGTATGGCATTTTTTTTTTGTAATTTTGACATAGTTATTTGTATAGAGATGTTCAAAAGGAAAAACTGTGAATATATAATAAAATCTGTCCCTTACACAAACACACAAACACACACACACACACACTTTCACACGATTCAGGTATTTATCTTTCTCAGAAAAAAAAAAAAATGTACGAGGTATTTGATTTGCTTTCAGTTCAAAGGACATTGAACTTCTAAACAGTGTGCATTTGTTCTCTGTCCCTTTCGTTATCTGCACAGGTGTGTCTGTTATACATCACCCCCGGTATATGTACAGACGATCTCTGTGTACAGGCGAGCATAGTATACTTTCGCTGAGGTGAGAGTTGAATGCACTTTTGCCGAAGGGGAATGCACACATTGTATATGAAATGAGTATCTCCTCATTCATTCTTATTTATACGTATACGCTCTCTTTCTTTTTCTTTATCTCTTTCTCTCTCTCTTTCTCTCTCTTTCTCTCTCTGTCTCTCTCTCTCTTTCTCTCTCTCTCTGTCCTTCTTTCCCCCTTCTTTCTCCTTTTCTCCCTTTCTCTCTCTCTCTCTCTCTCTCTCTCTCTCTCTCTCTCTCTCTCTCTCTCTCTCTCTCTCTCTCTCTCTCTCTCTCTCTCTCATTCTCTCCCCCCTTCTTTCCTCCTTTCTCTCTCCCCCCACCCCCCCCAGTTTCCTCCCTTTCTCTCTTTCCTACTCTCCCTTTCTCTCCTTCTCCCCCCCACCTTCATTCTCCCTTTCTCTCATTCTCTCTCTCCTATTCTCCCTTTCTCTCTTTCCTATTCTCCCTTTCTCTCCTTCTCCCCCCTTCATTATCCTTTTCTCTCTTTCTCTCTCCTATTCTCCCTTTCTCCTTTTCTCCCCCCCCCTCCCCCCCCATTGCATGAACGCTAAAACACCAGCCTTCACAGTCCAACAGACACACGAACGAACGCAGAAGATCAGGAGATAATGATGGGAAAGAGTGTATGGCGGACAGAATAATAATGACAGTGGTGACGTATGTGAGGCATAGGAGATGATGATGATAGGGATGATGATGGAGGTGATGTCAGATAGGTAGGGATAGGAGAGACGGTGCATTTGGTGATGTTATTGGTAATGAGGATAGGGAGGGGGGGGTAGGGGGAGATGATTGGGATGGGGTAGGGGTGGTGATTGGGACGGGGTAGGGGGGTGATTGGGGGGGGTATTAGGAGGAGGAGGTAGATGTAAGGAGGGAGAAGGCAGAGGGAAGAAGAAGGAGGAGGAGAGGGATGGGGAGAAGGAAAGATGGGAAGAGAAGGAGGATGGGAATGATAGAATGAGTAGGAATGGTGGAAAGGAAGAGGAATTCAAGGAAAAGAAAAGAAGAGAAAGGGGAGCAGTTGGAGAGAGAGAAAAGGGAGGAGGAGAAGGAAAGGGGGAATTAGAAAAACAAAATAAAGGGGAATTCGAGAAGAAAAGAGAATTGGTAAAAAAAAAAAAATGAAAAAGAGAGAAAGAGAGATATATAGAATAAGGAAGAATAGAGGGAAATGAGAGGAAAATGAAGTAATAGGGAGAAAGGAAGAGTGAGAGAGAGAAAAATTAAGTCGAATGAGGAAGACGAAGGGGGAAAGAAAGGCAGAATTATTCAATGAAAAAAATATATAAAAGAGAAAAACAGTAAGCAAATATATTAAAAACAACAACATAAACAACAAGAAAAAAAATAAACAAAACAAAAAGAATACAGGAAAGGGAAAAGCAATAAGAACTAAAACAAGAAGCGAAAAAAAAACAATATAGCGAAGGGGAGGACGAAGAAACCGCGAAGATGGAAGAGAAGATGCACGACGATGACGCCGACGAAGACGATGACGCCGACGAAGACGATGACGCCGACGAAGACGATGACGACGGCGATGACGACGGCGAAGACGGCGATGACGACGGCGAAGACGGCGATGACGACGGCGAAGACGACTCCCGCTCCGTCCGCCGGCGTGAGCGCGCGGCCGCCGAGTTCATCGACCACGGGACTCCCACGACTCACGCCTCCCGCCGCGACAGGTGTACGGGGGCGTGCGTGCGTGTGTGCGGACGTAAAGAGCGGTGCCTTGCGCAGGTGTGCTCTTTAACGCGTCAGAATAGCTTCTTTCTCTTTCGCTCTCTCTCTCTCTTTTTCTGTCTCTCTCTTTCTTTCCTTGTTTTTTTTCCTCTCTCTCTCTCTCTCTCTCTCTCTCTCTCTCTCTCTCTCTCTCTCTCTCTCTCTCTCTCTCTCTCTCTCTCTCTCTCTCTCTCTCTCTCTCTCGCTCTCTCTCCTCTTCTCCCCTTTCTCTCTCCCCCCCCTCCTTCATTCTTCTTTTCTCTCTTTCTCTCTCTCCTATTCTCCTTTTCTCTCTTTCTCTCTTTCCTTTTCTCCCTTTCTCTCCTTCTCCCCCCCTTCATTATTTTTTTCTCTCATTCCCCCATCCCCCTTTATTCTCCTTTTCTCTCTCTCGCCTATTCTCACTTTCTTTCCTTCTCCCCCTTCCATTCTCCAAGCAGTTTTATTTCCTTTAATTATTATTACTAGCTCGATTTTGCATTATTTTGATTCGTTCCTCCCTTGTTACGTGCGTGTGAGGGGGGAGGGAGAGGGGAGGGGGAGAGGGAGAGGGAGAGGGAGAGGGAGAGGGAGAGGGAGTGAGGGGAGGGAGAGGGAGAGGGAGTGAGGGGAGGGAGGGAGGTCTCTGTATTTATTCATCTATCTGTCTATATATCTATCTATATATATCTTTATATAATTATATTTTTGTTTGTTTGATTGGCTTGGCGTATTATTGCGTGCTCAGAAGTGCCGTGTTTCGCAGCCCAGCTTCCGACGCGCCATCCCGAGGGGGAGGTTGGCACTCACGCACGCCCCTCCCCCCCCTCCCACCCACCCCTACACACAAACACACCCCCACGCCAGCCGAACACCTTAATGGTCGCCTACCCTGCCGCCCATTCCTTCTCCCCCGCCCATTCCCCCCCCCATCCTCCTGTCTCCCCCCCCCATCCCCCTGTCTCTCCCCTTCAACCGCCCCCCCCCCCCAGCCACCCATCGGCCCTTGCTGGTGTAGAGGTGTTATCGATGGGTGGGGGATAGTGGGTGGGGGGGTGGGGGTTAGCGACGCCTCTGAGGGTGAGCTTATTCATTATGTGTTCAGGGGAGGGGAAGGGGGGGAAGGGGGGAAGGGGTGTGCAGTGCGTCTTCGGTTTGATTCTCCGGCGTCTTTTTTTTTTTTTTTTTTTTTTTTTTTTGTCATTAGTGTTTTTTGGTGGTTATTATTGTTGTTATTGGTACGGCTATTTGTGTTTTCGTAGTGTTTTTGTAGCTGTTACTGCTATTATTTGTCTCGTATTCGTTGTTGTTTTTTGCTATTCTTTTCGTTGTTTTTATTTCGTTTTTGTTATTGTTTTTGGTTTCGTGGTTCTTGTTCTTGTTTTCGTTGTTGTTCTTGTTTTCGTTATTGTTCATGTTCTTGTTTTTGCCATTTCCTCCTTTATTTTCCTCCCCTCTCCTCGACGCCAGCAGACCGCAAGGGAGGGACAAAAAAAAGGAGGAGGTCTTGCAGCAGCGGGAGAGAAGAGAAGCGATATGAGAGATAGGGTAGATAAAGAAAGAGAGAGGCAGAGATACAGGTAGAGGGAGAGGGAAGGGAAGGAAATGCAGGGAAATGTAGGTTAAAGATACCGAAAATAGGCAGAAGGAGAGAAGCGATGACAGGGGCGGCGGCGGTCAAAGGCGGAGGGGCGAGGGAGGGAGAAAGGAAAATAGGCAGATGGTGAAAAGATGGGGAGGAGGGAGGAAGGAGGGAAGGGAGGTGGGGGAAGGGGAGGAAGGAGGGAGGTGGGGGAAGGGGAGGAAGGGAGGTGGGGGAAGGAGGGAAGGGAGGCGGGAGGGAGGTGAGGGAAGTGGAGGAAGGAGGGAGGTGGGGGAAGGGAAGGAAGGAGGGAGGTAGGGAAGGGGAGGAAGGAGGGAGGTGGGGAAAGAGGAGGAAAGGGAATGAGGGAAGGAGGTGGGGGAAGGAAAGAAGGGAAGGAGGTGGGGAAGGGGAGGGAGAGAAGGAGGTGGGGAAGGGTAGGGAGGTAGGGAGGGGGAGAAGGGTAGGAGGGTGAGGAAGAGGAAGAGGGGGAAAGGAAGAATTTGGGAGAGGAATAGTGTGAAGGTGAAGGAGAGGGAGGTTGAAAGAGAATTAGAGAAAGAAAAAAGAAAGTAAGAGAGAAAAAGGAGAAAGAGAGATAGAAAAAAAAAGTAACAAAAAAATACAGAGAGAAAATAAAACAAGAAAAATCAAGAAAACAAACCCCACCGAAGAAAAAAGGGCAAGGAATGGAAGGGAAACCCACGACGAGACACGAAAACGATGACAGATTGAGGGCGATCGGGATGCTGATGGATCTGGGCGGTGGATGAGATGATTAGCAGGCGATTGTGATTGATTGGGAGAGATTCGGAAGAAGGGGGGAGAGGTAAGGGGAAGGGGAATGGGAGGGGGAGGGAGAGGGAGAGGGGAGAGAAGTGGAAAGGGAGGAGGACGTTTAGAGCATTTCAGACTATATAAAGATTAGGAAGAAGGGTTTAGATAAGAGGGCGAGATGATTAGGAGGCGATTGTGATTGATTGGGAGAGATTCGGAAAAGGGGAAAAGGGGGGAGAGGTAAGGGGAAGGGGAATGGGGAGGGGGGGGTGGAAGTGGTGGAAGGGAGGAGGACGGTTAGAGTATTTCGGACTATATGAAAATGAGAAAGAAGGGGTTACAATAAGATTGCATGTTGATAAGGTTTAAAGAGTAATAATGATTTAATAATGATTTATTTGATTGTTATGGAGAGAGAGATGAAATGAAGGGGGAGGAAGGGTGGTGTGTGAGGAGGATTAGGGAATTTTGAATTATATGAGAATCAGTAAGAAGGGCTTAGATAAAAGGGAGATTGAAAAAGTGATAATACATAGGCATGTGAGTGATAATACAAAGACATTAATATCGTTGTTGTTATTATTGCCGGTGTTGTTTTTAGAATAATAAGAATGTTGATGACCCTTACGGTAGGAACAGCAATATGAATAATGATATGAGAAGAAAATAGAGCTGTTATACATCCCGAGCGAACGCCACGTGGTCCTTCAGAGCGGGTGAAGCGGCTTTAAAGACCAGGGGAGGGGGGAGGGGAGGGAGGGAGGGAGGGAGGGAGGGAGGGAGGGAGGAAGGGAGGGAGGGAGGGAGGGAGGGAGGGAGGGAGGGAGGGAGGGAGGGAGGGAGGGAGGGAGAGAAGGGGGAGAATAAAAAGGGAGCGGTCAGTAGCGAGAGAGGAGTGGAGGGAATGGAAAGGAAGAGGAGGACGGGGAGGTAGAAAAAAAGAGGAGGAAGGGGGGGTTGAGAAAAAAGAATAGGAGAGAAGGATGGGAAGATAGGAAAAAAAGTTGGAAGAGGAGGAGGGGAAGATGGAGAAAAAAAGGGAGGAGGTCTTGCAGAAGCGGGAGAGAAGAGAAGCGATGAGAGAGGAAGGATAGATAAGGAAAGAGAGGCAGAGATAAAGGTAGAGGGAGAGGGAACGAAAAGATTAGAAGAATGGGAATGAGAAACAAAGTAGAGGGAGTATAGAAAGAAGGAATGATAGGGAGGAGGAAAGGACAACGGGCTGTAGAAGGAGAGAAGGGAAACGAAAGAAGAGAAAAAAAAGATGGTAAAGAAGGGAACTGGTGTGCGAATAACAACTGGCGGCGAAAGAGGCTCAGGAAGGTGACAGATGGAGTATTTAGGCCGCGCGGAGAAGACGGAGAGGGCGATGGAGGGGAAAGAGGGGGAGGGAGGGGGAAAGAGGGGAGGGGACGAGGAGAAGACGGATAAGGGGAGGGCGAGGGAGAGGAAAGAGGGGGAGGGACGGGGAAAGAGGGGAGGGGACGAGGAGAAGACGGATAAGGGGAGGGCGAGGGAGAGGGAAGAGGGGGAGGGACGGGGAAAGAGGGGAGGGGACGAGGAGAAGACGGAGAGGGCGAGGGAGAGGAACGAGGGGGAGGGAGGGGGAAAGAGGGGAGGGGACGAGGAGAAGACGAAGAGGACGAGGGAGGGGAAAGAGGGGGAGGGACGGGGAAAGAGGGAGGTGGACGAGGAGAAGACGGAGAGGAAAAAGGGGGAGGGGTAGGGGATGAGGAAAGACTGCACAAAGATGACCAGAGGAAGATTACACTGTGACAGAGATGTGTCAAAGTAATCGTGAAAGGCACTGTGCGAGTTAGTGGGGAGGAGGGGGCAGCGTGTTGGGGAGGAGAGGGGGAGAGGGAAGAGAGAGCGAAGAAAGGGGGAGAGGGAAGAGAGAGGGAAGAAAGGGGGAGAGGGAAGAGAGGGAAGAGATGCGGGAAGTGGGGGGAGAGGGAGAGTGGGAAGAGGGAAGAGATTTAGAGTGGGGGGGAGAGGGCAGAGAGAGGGTAATGGGGGTTACATGGACGGAAGGACCAAGGGAATGCATGTATAAGGTATAAGGTATAAGGAGAAGGGGCATGAAACAGCGCCGTAGCCTGGTCTCAATATGGGATGGGGGGGTGGGGGTAGTAAGGAGAAAGGGAAGGGGGGGGGGGGGATGATGAATTCCATATTCGGATTTTGGCGTATTTAACCTTCCTCGGGGACTGGGAGATCTGAAGACGCCTCTCAGCATATTAAGGGAAATCCGATATTTAGGGTCGTCGTCACTTCAAGCATGCCAGATTTTTTTTATCTTCTTTTCTCTCCTTTCCCCTTTTCTTCTATTTTTTCTTGTTGTTTGTGTGTGGAATCTTGCGAATCTGCGACTACCCGAGGCCATAGGACGTCTGTGCCATGCCTTATCCATTTCTTATCTCATCTTAAACGCCGATAAACGACAAAAGAAGCACATGGCCTCCACGGAAGCGAGAGATGGCCGACGCATCTCCGGAAAACGCGAGCAGATGGCCACGCTAACAACCCGTGTAACACTTCACACTTGAAGGATTCGATCCTGATTGTACCTTGTACGGCTTGGTAATGGCTGGGTGTACTCTCTCCCGTTCTCTCTCCCCCGTAAGCACAACAGGAGGAAGAGAACAATAGGTGTTATGCGGTATGCTAATGTATTCTAATGAGGGAATTGCACTAGCTTGATTTCTCGCAGTTAAAGCCCACTGGGGTGAACGGGGGTTTGCAAGACAGAGGTACGTTACAGCTGTGACGATAGGGTTGTGACGCAGATGTCTTCGGCGCAGGTGTGTGGTTGGGGGGGGAGGGGGAGTGGGGAGGGGGAGGGGAGGCAGAGGGAGTCAGGAGTGGTTACGTATCGGAAAAGGTCACAAGGGGATGACGTAACACAGGTTCTCTCCGTCGGTTCAGTAGCGGGGGTCGTGGCTCCGAGGCTCGTGGTCGTCAGTTGTCACCTGGCACCTGCGAGGCCCGACAGCTGATTCCAGTGCCACAGGTGAATGCGTATTTGAGCTCGTGTAGTTTTAGGCTTATGAAATGCGAATCGATAAAAAATAGGCTGTTTGATCGATGATTGCTACTATTTTTAATGATAAGAAAATCATGACGTATTTTTCCTCAACAGGACATATGGGAGACCTTGCGAAATGAACGATTAATTTATCTTAACGGCTGTAATGATTAATTGCATTCTGATCAGACCTTGTAATTGTGAATTGAATTACTGATTATACCGTGCACAATCTGCGATTACAAACAAATGCGTTTCAAATCGTGCTGTTACGAAATGAAAAAAAAATCAATCAATCAATATCATACTATTAATAAAACAATAGCATTGGAAAGTATACATTTCTCAACATTTCATCACGGTCCTCTCATCAACTCACGAGATATTTATCAAGCAAATATTAAACAGAGAGACCGAAAGCATTTAAGAGGCAATATTTCCTCCTCCTTTTCTCTCTCCCATTTTTATATCTCCGTTCTATTTCATTCTATTTTTTGTTTTCCTTTGATTTTGTTTTTTTTCCCACGCGAGCTAAATTTAACGGGACCATCTGCGGCCAAGGCTTCCTATGTAGCCTTATGCTAAGTGATCGGTTTAAGTCCTTTTTTTCCCCCTACCTGGTCGATCTGTCTCGTTAGCGCGTCCGCTCGTTGGGCAGGTAAGGCTAAGGGGGGTAGGGGGGGAGGGGGAGGTGGCTGGATAGTGGTTGGGGGGAAGGGGAGGGGGAGGGGGGAGGGGGGAGGGGTTAAGTAGGTTCCGGTGGTCATAGCGGGTATTGGGGCGGTGGTGGGGGGATGGGGGGGGAGGGAGGGGGAGGAAGTGGGGGGAGGGGTCCTGACCTTAAGAATCTGTCCCTTCCTATTCCTTCTCCCGATCTTCCTGCTGCTTCGCTTCCTCCTCTTCCTGTTTGTTTATTTTTATATTCTCTTCTCTACTTTCTTTCCTTCCATCTCTCTTGTGATATGTCTTCCTATCCTATCTGCTCTGTCTCCCCTTTCCCTTCCTCCTCTTTCGCTTTCTCCTTATTTTCTCCTCTTCTCCCTCCTCCTCCTCCTCCTCTTCCTTTTCCTTCATTTCCTCCTCCTCTTCGTTTTCCTCCTCCTCCTCTTCTTCCTTTTCTTCCTCTTCCTCTTCGCCTCCCCCTCCTCTTTCCAGGCTTCACTTCCTGCCTTCCTCCCTTTCTTCTCTCTCTTTCCCTCTCTTATCTATCTCCCGTTTCCTTTGGCCGGTTTCCTGTTTCCCCTTCTCTTCTTCCCCCGTTTACCACCTGTTCCGAAGAGTGTGGGAACAGGGAGAGATAAGATGGAAGATGGTGCATGAGGATCGTGATGATGATGATGATGATGATAGTGATATGGTTGATGATAATGATGGTCATGATAATAATAGTGTTAATAGAATGGTAATGAGGATGATTAAGATCGTAATAAGAATGATGATGATAATGATCACGGCAGCGATGTTATTCACAATCATAGTCGTGATGACTGGAAATTCTAATGATGGTGTAAATTATTTAACAATGAAAATTATCACAGTGATGACCATCTATTTACTGACAAAATATATGAAATTAATTAATTAATAAATAAAAAAAAAAATAAAGGAAAAACGTATAAATGTCAACACAGCTGATAAGAATAAAGACTAAGCTAATTCTCTCCTATAAGTCGAGATCCCCGCAGGCACACACGCACGCACGCACGCGCGTTCTATCGGCCGCAGAAGTCGTGGACGCGTTTGTCTGCGGTCCGCCTGGCGTCTCGCCTTCCTGCCGCTAATGGCGTATGTCCTGGCGGGTCCGTGGCGGCCGCTGCCCCTTCCTCGCCTCGCGCCTCTCAAAGACTTTTTTCCCCTTTTTTAAGAGACTTTTTATTATTTTTTTTTTTCATACGCTAGATCAGTGACGTCACTGCAGTCTGTTCGAATCTTTGGCTTTTGTTTCGCGGAGATTGTTGGTCCTTTTTATTCGTCTGTTCGTGAGCATGCTTCCATCCTGGCTCTTCTTAAGGGTGTGGGTGTTTTCTTCCTTTTTCTGCCTCCTCCTTCTCCTCCTCCCTGTCCTTCTCCTCCTCCTACTCTTCCTCCTTCTTCTCCCTCTCCCTCTCGCTCTCCCTCTCCTTCACTTCTCCTCATTCTCCTTCTCTTCCTGCTCCCCCTCTTCCCATTCCTCCTACTTCTCCTTATTCTCCTCCTCCTCCTCCTCCTCCTCCTCCTCGTTCTCTTCCTTCCTCTCCTCCTTGTTCTCATCCACTTCCTCCTCCTCCCTCTCCTCCTCCTCCCCTCTCCTCCTCCTCCTCCTCCTCCTCCTACTCCTCCTCCTCCTCCTCCTCCTCCTCCTCCTCCTCCTCCTCCTCCTCCTCCTCCTCCTCCTTCCCCTCCCATTCCCCTCCTCCTCCTCCTCCTCCTCCTCCTCCTCCTCCTCCTCCTCCTCCTCCTCCTCCTCCTCCTCCTCCTCCTCCTCCTCCTCTTCCTCCTCCTCCTACCCCTCCCATTCCTCTCCTCCTCCTCCTCCTCCTCCTCTTCCTCCTCC
>NC_061849.1:13877205-13887205 GCF_019202785.1 Penaeus chinensis
ATTTTTATTATTTTTTTTTTTTGGGGGGGGAGGGGGTGCCCCGCTGATTTCCGTCTGTCTATGACGAAGTAGGGAGGTCAGGTTGGTCATGACTGCCTATAGGTCAGAGTTCGGTCGTGAGGACACTAGATGGGTGGACCTTCGCTCTTCTCTCTTCCTCTTCTGTTATTTCTCCTCCTTCTCCTCCTCCCCCCCCTCCTCTTCCGTCCCTCCTCCTCCTCCTCCTCCGCCCCTCCTTCTCCTCCGCCCCTCTTCCTCCTCCTCCTGAGTGAGTGAGTGAGTGAGTGAGTGAGTGAGTGAGTGAGTGAGAGAGTGAGAGAGTGAGAGAGTGAGAGTGAGAGAGTGAGAGAGTGAGTGAGTGAGTGAGTGAGTGAGTGAGTGAGTGAGTGAGTGAGTGAGTGAGTGAGTGAGTGAGTGAGAGAGAGAGAGAGAGAGAGAGAGAGAGAGAGAGAGAGAGGGAGGGAGAGAGGGGGGTAGAGAGAGAAGGAGAGGGGAAGGGAGAGGGGGAAGGGGGAGGGGAGGGGAGAGGGATTTACGAGATACCTTCACTCTTCTGAGTTCATCCCCGCTTTAAAATAGTTGCAGGCGCAGTTGTTATAATAAATCACAGCATAATTATAACCCGCATAGAAGGAGAGAGAGAGAAAGAAAAAAAAAATAGAAAGAGAGAGCAAAAAGGAAAAAGGAAAACATAAAGAAATTAATTCGTCATTTCACATCCACAGTTTTTATCACTCTCATCTTATTGAAATATGAATTGCACGAAGACAAGAAGCAGAACGAACGAAAGATGACTCAGAAAATGGCTGATAAAGGAAGAGAAGGAGGAAGAGAAGAACAAGAAAAGAAGAAGAAAGAAATAAAACAAATAAAAACAAGAAAAATGAGAAAAAAAACTAAAGGAAAAGAAAATAAACAAAAATAAAAGAAAAAAAAGTAGAAGGGGGAGAAGGGGGGATAGGGGGTGTGGCACCGTTAAGGGCTCGTTGCAGATAACAATCAATTGCAGACTACCGTGTGGCAATTGTGAACGACAATTGTAAATACATATACGTTTTCACAACACCGTTTCTTTAGAATGGAGGCTGATGAGAGAAAAAAAAAAAAAAAATGTGAACGACCAACTGTTCTGTTTTGGCGCAGCGGCGAAGGCGAGGCGCGGGGGCAGGCCACTTAAGTTTTGGGGAATAAAATCGAATTCTTTTTTCTTTCATTTCTCTTCGTCTTCTTCTCTTTCTCCTTCTCTTTCTTCTTCTTCTTCTTCTTCTTCTTCTTCTTCTTCTCCTCCTCCTCCTCCTCCTCCTCCTCCTCCTCCTCCTCCTCCTCCTCCTCCTCCTCCTCCTCCTTTTCCTCCTCCTCCTTTTCCTCCTCCTCCTCCTTCTCCTCCTCCTCCTCCTCCTCCTCCTCCTCCTCCTCCTCCTCCTCCTCCTCCTCCTCCTCCTCCTCCTCCTCCTCTTCCTCCTCCTCCTCCTTCTTCTTCTTTTTCTTCTTCTTCTACTTCTTTATCTCCTCGTAAAAAGACGGCCGGAAGGTACACTCTTGACAAATCTTCGTCATTTTTTATTTATGTCTAGTAATTTGGCTAGAGAGAGACAAGAGACAGAGACAGAGAAAACAGACAGATAGACAGAGGCAAACAGACAGACAGACAGAGACAAACAGACAGACAGACAAAGAGAATGAGAGAAAGAGAAAGAGGAAAGAGAAAGAGAAAGAGAAAGAGAGGGGGAGCATCGCCCTCGTGTTCCGCCCTCGCCGATGAGCGAAGCCTCCGAATGCGAAACTGGGAACCGCCGAGCAGAATTCCCGTGGATGTCGCCGAGGTGCGTGTCATTTCGGATTAGAGGAATTTATTGCTGCTGTTATCTCCACCGTTTATTGGTTTCTCGGTTTGTCGGCTGGTTGACGTGAAAAATGGGGTGACGGAATTGAGGTGGCGAGTTATGGAGGGGGGGGGGGGAGGGGGGCACTGGTCCTAACGCAGATAATTTTTTTTTTTCTTTTTTGTGAGGACTGCGTATCTTTGGCATAATTTTCTAGTTGTTTTCTAGTTTCGCTTTTTGTGTCATTATTGTTTTTTGTCGTTATCGTTATCATTATGTTTTTTTTTGTTGTTGTTGTTTTTGTCGTTATCGTTATTATCATTATGTTGTTGTTTTTAAGAAGAGGTAGTTCGTATTTACTTTTATTGTTGTTGATGTGACAGCATTAGGACAGTCGATGGAAATCAAACGCTTAAGAAAGAATATGAAAAGAGAGAGAGAGACTCAGAGAGAGAGAGAGACTCAGAGAGAGAGAGAGAGAGAGACTCAGAGAGAGAGAGAGAGAGACTCAGAGAGAGAGAGAGAGACTCAGAGAGAGAGAGAGAGACTCAGAGAGAGAGAGAGAGAGAGAGAGAGAGAGAGAGCGAGAGAGAGAGAGAGAGAGAGAGTGAGAGAGTGAGAGAGTGAGAGAGTGAGAGAGTGGGAGAGTGGGAGAGTGGGAGAGTGGGGGAGAGAGAGAGAGAGAGAGAGAGAGAGAGAGAGAGAGAGAGAGAGAGAGAGAGAGAGAGAGAGAGAGAGAGAGAGAGAGAGAGAGAGAGAGACTCAGAGAGAGAGAGAGAGACTCAGAGAGAGAGAGAGAGACTCAGAGAGAGAGAGAGAGACTCAGAGAGAGAGAGAGAGAGAGAGAGAGAGAGAGAGAGAGAGAGAGAGAGAGAGAGAGAGAGAGAGAGAGAGAGAGAGAGAGAGAGAGAGAGAGAAATACGGGGGGGTGGGGGAGATGAGGACAGATAGCCGGAGAGAGAGAATCATTTCCCGGAGGACGACGACGCCAGTCACACGAGGCCAAGGTTAAGGCCGACAGGAAAAAGCAAAAGGAAAATGCTTCGAAGTAATGATTCCTCTGGGTCATGCTCGAGGAAGGGAGCCTCATTAGCCAAAGAAATGCGGGTGTGTGCTAAAGGGAAGAAGAAAAAAAAGAAAAAAGAGAAGCAGGAGAAAAAAAACGAAAAATAGACAGCAGACAAAATAGATAGAGATAGAGGCAGATTTACCGAATAAAGAATGACAGACAGACAGAAAGACAGACAGACAGACAGACAGACAGACAGACAGACAGACAGACAGACAGACAGACAGACAGACAGACAGACAGACAGACAGACAGACAGACCGACAGACAGACCGACAGACAGACAGACATCATTTACCAAACGTGTTTATACGAACACCACGTTCTTGCGACCTCCACCTGTTGTAATTCTAGGCTTGCGTCCCGATGCTTCCTCTTTGCCTGAACGCGAGCACGATGAGAAAATGAGGGCGCGGGCGACCATTAGCGAACGAGCTAATTTGGTGGTTCGTGAAGGGCGGACCTGGAGGGACGCTGGAGGGGCCCCTGTGGGCGCTGTGCACGAGGGGGGGAGGTCAGGGCTCTTGAAGGGGTATGGGGAGGGGGGAAAGGGAAGGGGAGGAGAAGGAGAAGGAGCAAGAAGAGGCAAGACGAGGCTGAGGCGAAAGGGAGTGGGAGGCGAGGGCTAGGGGGGGGGGGGAGGGGGAGGGGAGAAAGGGGTTGGTGGGCGTGTGTTGGGCGTGGGTGGTTGGCGCATCTTGAGAACACCTCGGAGGGTCTCCCGAAATGAGGCTGAGGAACTTTTGCTTCATGTTGCGGACGTCGTTATTACATCGTGAAGGAATGCAGGAAAAAATATCCTCAAATTAGTTATTTTGCTCAACTCTTCTTGCTCCATTATGTAAAGCTCGACGTTATTTTTATTTATATTTATTTATTTATTATTCCTATTATTATTATTATTATTATTGTTGTTGTTGTTATTGTTGTTGTTGTTATTGTTGTTGTTGTTATTCCTATTATTATTATTATTATTATTATTATTGTTATTCCTATTATTGTTATTATTATTATTATTATTTTTATTATTATTAGTAGTAGTAGTATTCCTTTTATTATTATTATTATTCCTATTATTATTATTATTATTATTATTATTATTATTATTATTATATTATTTTTAATTGTATTTTATTATCTATTTTTTGCTTGTTTTATCAGCGTGTTATTCGGTGTTTTCTGATTATATTTCTTTCCTCTTCCGCCAGGTACAAGAAGAAGGGAGTAGCGAAGGAACGGCAATAAGAAGAAGCTTACGAGGAACACCGAAGACCGCGTCCAGGGGTCCGGTCCCCCCCCCCTCACCCCCACCCCCCCGCGTAATGGCCCCCGGCACCCTGCTCTGCACACGCTGGTAGTTCTCACAAACCGCCAAAGTAAGCACAAAAACGTTGTTGCTAGAAACTTTAAGAGAGAGAAAAAAATAAAATAAAAAAGACGAAGTAAGAGAAAAGAAAATAGATGGAATTGTTGTACATACATTTTTGTGTCCTTTCTCATTTGTTATAAACGCGCCTGCAGCTTAGTACTTGCGAGACTGAGTTGATGTCCATTAACGTAATTCAACTTCAATTAATTTAACATTTTCTCCCCCCCTCCCCCGCCAACCTCCACTCTTCCACCAGATGCCGGGCAACGTGCGAAATACCGGGCAGAATGACTCGCACAGACCGCCCATCACCGCTGCCTCCCGCACCAAATCCCTCGACTGCCTGGCCGACAAATCTGTGCGTTCGAGTTTGCGTGTCTCTTGCCTGAGCTCATTTTTAGTTTGGATTTGCTGGGTGTCCGTCACGTGGGAGTTGGGGATTATGCTTAATATTATTATTATTATTATTATTATTATTTTTTTTTTTTTTTTTTGTGTGTGTGAGATTCGGTGCTTATTCTCATGATTTATTTTGATGAGATTCAAGGATTATTCTAATTATTTTTAGTTATTATAGTCGCTTCATTTTCATTTTAATGTTTATATCATTTATTTCGAGTTAGGAAGAAATATCCTGGTGAGATAGGTACAAAAAAAAAAAAAAAATGTTATATCGGACATTGTAATATACTCGTTTCCCTCGCCAGGAGAAAGCAAGTGAGTATGTTCCTTCGAGGATCACGAGGACGCAGCCCAAGATCAAGACGGATGCTATGCAGTTCGTAAAGGTGATTTTTTTTTAATTTTAGTTTTTTTGATTTAGGAGGAGCTTTTAGCCTCTTAGTATTTTTACCATTATTTTATTTATGATTTATTTTGTCGCGTTATCGAAGTCTGTCTACTTCTTGATAGCGTGAAGTGTTTGTGAAAAAATATTGGAGAGTCAGTGTGAGTTCTTCCCGTCACTTTGGTAGTCCGTAAGTTGCTCGGGCACTTTTCGCAAACACGTTCACGTTTGTCACGAAGAATTGGGTTTGGTTTGGAAACGGGCGCGACGCAGAAGCCCGGGTATGAATGGTCCCGAGCCAGCCTGTAGGAGGGCGGGCGCGGCTCTCCGTTTTCTTGTGGTAACAGTTGCGAGTGATATATCGCCTCGGCTTGCATGCACTACGGCAGAAGGCATTGCATGACTTATCCATATAAAAAAGAAATATCATTGGACTCTTAATCTTTATGCTAAAGTGCCTTATTTTTCTCCCTCCCGGTCCAGCCTCCTTCAAACTTTGCACACAATCGGTGGCAGCGCTCTCAGGTAAACTATGTAGCCATGCACAGTATAGTCCTGCCGTTGCAAGCCCCTGGCAGGACTCTGACAATGTAATCGCCACACTCGCATGCTTTCTGTTGGCATCGTTATTATTGTTTTTTTTTTCATTATTATTGTTATCATTCAGTATTATTATTGTTGCCATTATTAATATTATTGTCGCCAGGCCTGTTTTATCATTACTATTACTGTTGTGATTAAGATTATCTTGGGATGTTAGTCATCCACCTGCTTACTTACTCATGTCGGCGAATGTAATGACGGCACACTAGACTGGTAACACTTGACGCTAATTGAAACAAGCAACGCGGAAAGTTGCCTTCCTGTACTTATTTAGGGCTAAAATTCTGATTTCAGGAAACCCTGTTTTCAGTACATCCAGTGCCTGCAGCTGAAGTTACAACTTCGATTTCGTATATATATATATATATATATATATATATATATATATATATATATGTATGTATGTATGTATGTATGTATATATATGATATATACACATACATACATATTCATGCATGTATTAAATAGATAAAGATAGCGAAGCAGAGTACAACTTGAGTAAGTGTTTCACGCCGCGCCCTTCCCTCGCCCACAGACCGGGCCGGCAGGACTGTACAAGTCGGCGACGGAGCAGATCAAGAAGGCCGAAGCCGTGAAGGCGATGAGGAAGCACCTGATCGCCGAGGAAGAGGACTGGCAGCAGGTGCGTGTCACTCGGCCCGAGTCGCCTCCTCTCGGCTTCTCCCCTCTCCCCCGCGGCTCTGTTTGGGCTGTCGTAATGACTGATCTCTCTAACGTTGCGAGGGCCAAGGGATAAGCAGGGTAGAGAGATATGTAGGTTGTTATGACAGAGCAAAAAGAGGTTGGTCGGGGAACGTCGGTGTCGTTGTGGTGTGCTCTTGAGGGCCGCCATGACGACACGCGGGGAGAATTTGCCGAGGTCTTTTATCATCTCCTTGGTTATTCCTTCTCTCTTTTTCGCCTTGGAATCTAACAGAACCCCATAGCATTTTAACTGAATCCTGCACGGATGCACAGTTGATTAAACCCCTTTCCAAGGAATTCATTCGTAGGAACTGTTCAAGGATTCGGGTGTTTGTCACCGTACCTCTCACTCTGGGGGTGTTGGCCTTCAAGTTTTAATATGAACAAGTAGTAAATAAATGTAGACTAACCATCCTCCCCCTCGTGAACAAGGGTGTGAGTCTCGGCCGGTGGAAGTTACTAACCTACGTCGAGAGGCATGCCATGGCTTGCAATGACGAAAAACAAACATCGATTCTTTCGTTCACTAACGATGGACTAGTGCCGGCACTTCGGAACCTCACGGGGTATGGAAAACAAAAAGAAAAAAAGAGTAACAAAAGATACTTCAGTGAGTTCGCAGTTTTTTGAAAAAAGAGAGCGGCTCCAGCATTACGTAACAACATAGTCTGAGCACGTGAGGTTCCTTTTGCCAAGCGCCACGTCTGTAATGAATGGCGTGGTGGAGTTAAAACAGCATTAGATTCCTTTTGCAAGAACCTGGGTATTGATTAACATGTGTCTTGGTTAGCTGCATGTGTTGTTGTGAATCCCGGGGTAGAATAGAATATGTTAACACAACACGTGCGTTGTATATACTTGTGTGTATACAAGGTAAGATGGATTCCGCTGTGTGCGTGTACGTGTGGGTGAGCGAATGTGGGTGAGCAAGCTAACTGTATTATTGATCGTCCATGATTTTAAAGTAATGAATCTTTCATTGCATTATGTGTGCATTTTGAAATCTCCGTTTATGTTGTTGCATGTCAAGTGTATGTAAAGGACTGCCAGTGCGTGGATGCAATTGCAGTGCAGCATGTTGAATTGTGTTATAATTCTAGAGTAAATGCTCGTCTTCGGGAATGTGACTGGAGAACAGCATAGAGTCCTTATAATTACATTAGCAAAAAATCATGCCTAGTGGAAAATATTGGTGAAAAACAGAACAAAATTATATAATGTGACATGAAATATAATAGAGGATGGTCGCATACAGCAGGGCGATTTTTAAAAATGTAGAAAATGATCCCTCGGATATAAAATTCCAACGTTAGATCCTCTCCAGTACAGATCTCGAGGACACTGCAAGCGATAGATCTGCATAGAGCATTTAGAACAGTCTGGCATAAACGAAATTTTTCTCCAACGTATCCAGCATTTCGCTAAGACTTTGTTCTGCAACTCCCGCCAAAACTATCTTGTTTTCTTTTCCTACGCGCTTTAAAGTTATCTTTCTTGATCATCTACATCCTTGTTTCCAGACTTGAGATTCAGATACTAGAAAGAAGATCATTAGTATAAGTAGTCAAATAGATGATGTTTTATCTTTAAATAGAGCTCAGGGTGGAGTTACGAGCAATTAAGTGGGTATGGGTGTTCTTGCCCTTTAGTTCTCCTGTAAACAACGTCTTTTTCCGTCGGTCGTGATGTTTCGTAGGACTAATCAAACCGCAAGAATTAAACGCTAATCTGTAAGCGTCTCTTGTTCAGTGTTTGTTCTAACTTCTGTGTAACTAACCATACTAATGCAAGTACTAACTCAGTATTAAGTAGCATTTTTCTGAACTGCTTTTTCTTACCTTTTTTTATGATTATTTACTATTGTTGTTTCTCTCAATTCAGTTTGTTTGATTAAGTAAAGTTTTATGAACAGATAACTGAACACAAAAAGTATTGTTAACTCATATATAACTCATTTAGAAGTGTTTTTTTTTTTTCAAGATAACTTTATAACTCATGTAACTTTTTTTTTTTCAACTAAAGTATTTTTAGATCGTGTAGGTGTTATGCAAGTGTGTTTTGACTGAGCCGGGAGTGAAAAAGCGAGTTGCTCCTCTGAACACCTCACCACCGCCACTGTTGACCCCTTTGTAGCAAGTCATTATTAACCACAAATACCCCCCCCCCCCCCGACCCCTTCCCCCCCATTCGTCTAGTGACTGGAAATGTTTCATGCCAATAACAATGACTACCGCACCGTATTCCTCCCCCTCCCCTTCCCCCCAACCGCCTCTCCCCCCATCCCCCTTTCCATATGTTGTGAGAATCCAATTATTTTGTTCGATTTCTGCCTTCGTCGCCGAATAATAATAATGGGATATTGTTTCCAAATCCCCCCCTCCAACTCCCCCCAACTCTCCCCCCCCTCCCTCCCCCTCCCTCCATCTTTCCCAGTAAAAATAATAATAATAATACGGGGCCATTGTTTTGTTCGTTGTTTTATAGAGCATGAGTTTCCTTTTTTTTTTTTTTTTTTTTTTTTTTCTTTTGCTTAGCATAGCTGGCGAGTACTTAGTGGTGAAGGTAGATGGAGAGAGAGAGAGAGAGAGAGAGAGAGAGAGAGAGAGAGAGAGAGAGAGAGAGAGAGAGAGAGAGAGAGAGAGAGAGAGAGAGAGAGAGAGAGAGACAGTTCAAGTTCTCATAATCTTATACAGTATCGCAAAATTTTTAATCTTCTGATGTTCACGAAACTGTATTATATAACACACTTGGGAAACACCAATTCCCTTTAATATTGAAATAATATTCCTTGATAATGATTTGCTTTAAATTGATAACTGAAAAAAAAATGATAAACGAAAATAAAAGATATTATCAACTATAACTGAATTTCAAATACTTTTTTCAGTGTCTTCTGTGCCAGTAAGGTCGAAAGAAGTAAACTGGTATTTAAAAGACACAAAACATCTTGTCCCTTGTTAGTTAATCACTCGGGTCTTAGGTTTTTTCATTACGTCATTACCAGACCCTTTGGATTAGTGTACCTGAATCTGTGAAATATCAAGAAAGAGTGAATTAACGTTATACATACTTGTAACAGCAGAACAGGTGTGTGTGTGTGTGTGTATGTGTGTGTGTGTGTCTGTGTGTGTGTGTGTGTGTGTGTGTGTGTGTGTGTGTGTGTGTGTGTGTGTGTGTGAGTGAGTGAGTGAGTGAGTGAGTGAGTGAGTGAGTGAGTGAGAGTTAATGTGTGTTTGAGTGAGACAGAAAGTGAGAGATATTGAGTGAGTGCGTGAGTTTGTGCACGTGCGGGTTGTGGCCGTCGTGTGGGCTAGTCACTGACAGTGTCCGTTCCTCCACTAGCAGCCCTCCTCCTCCTCCCAGTCCAAGAGCCCCTACGACGAGGACACAGATTGGCAGACGGTAAGTGCCCAGATTTCCCGTCCCCTTTTGTCGTGTATCAACCGCGAGTATAAAGCGGTTTTCCCCGTGCGCTGTCTTGTGTGTGTGCGCTTCCTTTCCCGCACCGATCCACCTGTTATTTTATTATTATTACTCTTGTTATCTGTATTATGATTTTGAAGTGAGCTCTTTGTCGCACTCTAGCCGTCCAAGCAGCGGCTCTCTGTCACTCTTGGTGGTATGACCTTTTATGGCACTGTGAT
>NC_061849.1:13892205-13904705 GCF_019202785.1 Penaeus chinensis
TTTGCTTAACTAATGATTTTGTGTAGAATATAGATATTTAATCATCAAAAAAAAAAATATTTTACTGATTTTGGGAATATTGCCAAACATTTTTTATTTTTATCTACATTTAACTGCATGAACACTTAGTTATTAAAGATTATGTGTGACACTGCTTCTTATATATATGAAATTACATACATACATACATACATACATACATACATACATACATACATACATACATACATACATACATACATACATACATACATACATACATACACACACACACACACACACACACACACACACACACACACACACACACACACACACACACACACACACACACACACACACACACACACACACACTAAGTATGTATACATGATTTATATTTACAGTGGCTTTCTTAAAAGTATAATGTAGATAATGCTAAATAAATTTTGTGTGAATTATTAATCTCAAGACCAACAGACTGTTGCTTAAGCTGTCACATGTAATGATTATAAGGCTGCTTGAAACAAATATTCTTTTGTCTCTTGCTCTTTTTTCTCAAGAGAATTGGCTTATTTGCTTTGGCTGCTTTACGCTTTTGCTTTTCAACATTCTGTTTGAAATGCTATTTTTTGTTTTGAGTTTTTGAATTACCTTATTGTAAGGTTTTGTCTTTTTTTTTTCTTTCTTTCTTTTTTTTTTTTTTTAATACTTCAGAAGTATAATTCATGATGCTTTTTTAGTCCCGTTCTTTTCTTTCTCATTAATCACACAAAATTAATCTTTCTCATCTAAAGAAAATGTGTAAGGCTCCCTTTGAATCTTGTTTTGTTCTCATGCATTATTTCAAATAACCAATTCCTCGCAGGTGAATGCCCAAGTCTTTGAGATTGCCTCAAAGCTAGAGGAAACTCCTCTCTTGGGCTCACCCACCCTCAGAGACCCCTCCGTCCCCCTGCCAGAGCCTCCCGTGCAGGAACAGGACTCTTTCGAAGGAGCTAAACCCTATACTGATGAAGATATTAATGAGGTGTGTTTGTCCTTTGTGTTTTTTTTTTTTGTTGATACATTTGATGTTTATTTGCTCTCTTGTATTGTCTGTGATTGTTGTATTATGTTACGGTTTATTTGCTTGAGATATGCGTCAGATTATGTTGTTTCAAATACTATTTATCTTGTGGGACTAATATCTTTTTTATTTTCTGATTGAGTGTGTATTTTTGTGCACTGCTTATTTTGTTTGGAATTTTGAACAGGTTATCAGTGATTATGAACAAGTTGGCAGTGTTTATGAAGAAGCTTCTGAGCATGTTGAAAATATATATGAGAATATCACAGAGGAACCTGTGTATGAAAACATATATGAAAAGGTAAAATGATTTATGCAATGTGCTCTTTGTAAAGCATGATTTTTTAATTACAAGGTAGACTTAATGTAATCTTTAAATAAATATCCTTATGATGATTTCTCTCCAAAAAGATAATACAGATGTTATTATTAAATATTATTAAAAGCATTTCTAAATGCATGTAAGATAATATGATTAGTTATGTACAACTTCCTTCGCTGAGGGTAAATGCCTTCGTACTGAATCCCGAAATGTGTGTTTAGGTTGGTGATGAAATCCAGGGCGAGATTGAGGAGCCAATGAATGAACCTCACTACCAGACCCTAGAGGAGGTAAGGGAGGAGGTTAGTGCAAGCGTGGAGCTAGCACCCGTTCCACCATCGCCTCCTCAACAGGTTGCATCGAAGCCACCGCCCGTCATTGAGCCTCCAGAGGTAGGATTCAAACAAGGGCCTCGTTTTACCTGCAGTTAATGGCTGAATTACCTTTAGGATTTAATGAGTGGAATCAAATCATAATTGTAGAGTATGGTAAAATCTAAAATCCCAAAAGTATTTTTGATTTTTATTTCATTTGCTGATAATTTCTCTTAATAGTCAGTGATATAAATATGAGGATATTTTGATCATATTGAGCAAAGAATGAAACATTTTGAAAAAGAAAATATTATCAGCTGCAAGCTGGCATGCAGATTCAAGGCTGCTTTATTAGCTGGTTACAGATTTTTATGCTTTTAACACAACTAACCTAATAAATAGAAGATAGAAAATGATCCAGTATGAAGCTGTATATCTGTAGTTCTAGTAATTATATGGAAGGTGTAATACAGGCTGGAAAAGAGTTTTCAGCAGAGAAATATGCCTTACTTATCTGAAGTTTAGTTAGCTTTGTTACTTGTTCCTGCGACTAAAACAACTGACAGAAGACCAATTTATTCTTTTCTTTGAGGGATTTTATGCATGAAGATTGGGGAATTTCAGCACATGATTTCATGAACATCATATCATTAATGAGGTGATTTCATATACTGATATTTAACTTAAAAAAAGATTCATGTACCAGTGGAAAACCAATAATGATATTATGTTTATGGAAAGTGTCTGAAGTAGATTTTTCATATCAAGTATGAATAAGTGGGCATAGCCATTATTATTTTAGGTGCTGGTGTATTTTAATGTAGCAAATGCATGCAAAAGGGGTATGAAGGAAGGTGATACGAGGTAGCAAGTATAGTGCTTGTGTGCATCGACTCTGTCTGAGACTACCTGATCTTATCCAGTCATGATGAGATGAGACCCAAATCCTATTGTGAAATGTGATACACACACTGATAGGCAGTGCAAAGGATGCAATGTGTTTTTGTTGAGCAACTAATGGCTTTAGATATAGATACAGACATTAAGAAAAAAAATAACTTGACAATGCTAAATACTAACCACTTGTCAAAATTAACATGCAAGATGTGATTTCAGTATTTCTTTCTAATTTATTAATGTTTTTGAATGTAAGGAATAACAATGCTTGATTTTCATGCGAGAATAATAATAGCATGCATATTTAAAGACTCGATAAAATCCAGAGTGATTTTCCGTGCTTGAATAGTAAATTGCACATCTCTCAATAATCAAATAAGCTCTTCTCATTTAACATAGAAATATAGGGACAGATTGAAGAAAATATTACCAGAGTTTCTTTCACAGCATTGGACAAAAAAAAAAAAAAATTTATGATCATAAATCTCATAATGTTTTGGTCATCAGATATTCCGTAAAAATAACTATTGGTTAATTCTATCACAAATAATAGTTCAAGTTTTGACTGATACAAAGGTAGGATGGAGAGCCTTCATGAATGATTAATATGACTAATGCAATGTCACAATGGACTGGGCTCCTTGTGTCTCTAGCAAATGTCAAGATAGAAAAAAAAAATATGGACATGTATATACAAAGTAATAAATAATTCTTCTAAAGCATCGACCTTGTGAAAGAAAAAAGAAAAAGGGAAAGAAAAAGCTACAAAGAGAGAAAGAAAGAAAGAAAATAAAAGGATAAGATTGGTGTCACAGGATCAGGTGTTGAGTGCTAATGCATGACTGGTTTTGGCACTGTGCCGTGGGTTACTCAGGTGCTAGACGTGACGTGGACGGACGGCCCCTCCCAGGCGGCCCCACCCTGCGTGCCCCCTCCCCCCCCTCCCCCTGATGACGATTCTGACGACGATGCATCAGATCAGCCACAGGGTCTTCCAGAGCAGGCGGAGGTGGGTACTGCACTTTGGTCAAGAACATGTTCTTTTAACACATTGAAAAAACAAAAAAACAGAGAAATTGATTTATTACAGGATAAGATGACACAGAGTATTGATTTTTTTTTTTTTTTTTTTTTTTTTTCTTGGCTTCACTTTTAAACTCTTTTCTAAATACACTTTACGTATCTATAAATATATAATTCTTCCTATACGCACATACAAAGCACTCCTTTTTTTGAGCCTTCAATTTTCCGTACTTCTAAATCTGGTTTCCTCTCAGAGCCTTCTAAGATTCTTGTTAAATCTTTTTTGTTCAATATTTCACTTTGCTTTTTTTTGTATCGAATTAATGAGCATCTTAGTTCGACATTTAATTTTTTCTTGTATTTTTTTTGCCTTGGAAATTCAATCTCTTTATATTCTTCTGTATCTTTCTTTCTTTATATCTGATAGACAAGGAAAAAGGTAAAGATACTCATTTGATTTTTTTGTATATATCTTCTAAAAAAAGAGTAGTTTAATTTAAGATGTCATTATTAAAGTAATGAGGTTCAAAAGTATATGAATTTGGTAAAATAAGCTTGCAGTTTTTTGTTGAGTGCCAAATACTTGTACACATTAGTCACAAGTAGGTAAAATGGAACTACTAACAACACCCTAAAATAAAATATATAAATGATTTTTATGAATTAGTTTAAAAGTTTAATTATCATAAAGCATATTATCTATAAAGGATGCCAAGTTGAGTGGAGATTTTCATACTTAAAAATGCATCAATTTTGGGTTCAACTAATGAGAGGGCATATTATGCTCATGACAACATGTTCATTTATGTCACGATATCAAAACAGAATAGACATGTTTTCACGTTGAAACCATCTTTACTTCAGCATATCTGTGTTGACGTTTTTCTTTTTTCCTTGCAAAAGTTTCAAGTAACAGTTGTTATAGAAATAAAGTAAACTTGTGTTGAAATTATTAGGGTAGTAGTGAATATCCCGAGCACTAGTAATAGTCCAGGGAAATTGCATGCCAGAAGATATGTTGCATTCTTAAGGTCAGTACAGTTATCCAAGTTGAATAGAAAGAATGTTTGTATTGTAGATTCTAGTGCAGAGTTGTAGCATTATTTTGCTGAGTACTGTTAATTTTACTGGTAACTGTTGTGTTGTGTCTTTGAAAACTCGTAGATTTTGTCATGCACTTAAGTAAAAAATATTTCTCCTCTCTTTTATTTGATTTCTGATATGTTGAGAAGCTTCAAAATGACAACTCAGATTTTGAAACTACCAGACGAGGGAAAGGAACATGAATTAGATAGTACTATTGTGTTTGATGAAAAAAAAGAATAATAAGTAAAATGAAGTTAGAATTACAATGTCTTGCTCACTGAACAAGATGTGAACAAAAAAGACAAACATTATTATAATTTACCGGATGTATATAGGATGAGCCTTTTACCCGGGAGAACTCGACCCGGCGCATCAAGAAGGAACTCTGGAGAAGGAGGTCAGACTTCTTGGGCACTTCATCCCAATACATTGAAGAAGGTAAGCTGTTGCTCTCATTTCACATACCGGTTTTATAGAAAAATGTAATATACCCCATTTTGAAACATTTTTGCACCTGAAGTCGTGTTCTCAAAAGATACAAGCTTATATAACTAACCATTATATGCAAATGAGGATTAGTCATTTGCTGCAGCCATAAAATTCTTATGCTGGTTTTCATTCCCTAAACAGAACCAACCGTTAAGCCTCCCCCAGACCTCAGTGAGCTTCTGAGGCAGGAGCGTGAGGCAGAACGCATCATGGCAGAGTCGCAGCGTGCCAGGACTCCCATCCAAGAGGTAGCATTTAATACCCATAGATTGAATTTACTTGTATATCTTTTAAGGTTCCCATTATATGAAAAGCCTGATTTATTTTCATTAATAATTTTTGTTTTTTTATAGAAACTCTTAATTAAAAGAGGGAATACCATGTAAGTGTAAGAAGCTAATAATGTTCAATTCTTTAAACAGACACTAAGCAAAGCCGAAATTGCCCGCCGTGAGAGGGAAATAATTGAAAGTCTTGAGCGCTCAGAGCAGCTGAAGCAGCAGCAACAGCAACAGTCACAGTATACTTGGCAAGATCACATGGCTGAGGAAACAACAATGACAGAGGAACAAAAGCAATTAAGTGAACACTTAGAGTACCAGGTGGTAAGTTATCAAAGTTGATTATGGAAAAAGTTGTTTTTCATAGGCATATAGCATTAGACGAGTAATCACATTTGTGCGAGTTTGATAGTACCTCATGACTTAGAAATATATTTTATAATAATTTAAGTTTGAGTAAATCAGCAACATTTAATATAATTGTGTAATGAAGAAGAGTAATTGCATGACAGGTTTTCATTATTGGTTAGTAATCTATACGGAAGAAACCAGTAAGAACAAATAACTTATGATTTACTGTAATCTAGATATAAAGTGTTACTTACTGTATTCTTCTCTATTTTACTTAGTAATATTTAGAGCATAATATAAGTAAATACTTAAATTTATTGTTATTTATTTATATTTTATCAATTAAATATTATTTTGTTTTAAATTAAAGATTTAAATTTTTTGAAAACCAGAGTACATAATTTATATCCTTAGAAGTACACTTAGCATTAACATTCCAGAAGCCTTCTTGTTTACATGAATGAACTGGAATTAGCATGAACTTCAGAATAGCAATAAGTGTGTGTTATTGGTGAAAATCCAGTTCATGTAGAATGTATATGTAGTATATGTAGTTTCCTTGAATAATGAATGCCTTTCTCATATTCATTTTACAGTTGATGAGTGTAGACAGGGATTCCTGTCCACAGGGCTTTAGTTCAGTTCCTCCTCCTCCTCCATCACCTGTCGCTAACCCCACTCATCCTTGTTCTAGCTTAGCAGCTTGCATGCCCTCTCATAGTGACTTCTTTACACTGTCTCCACTTCCGGAGGGAGATGAGGTATCAGGCAGTGCCTCTCCCCACAGGGTGATTTGTTCCTCCCCACCTCCCTTGCCTATTGCACCCCCAGAATGTGGTGTCCCTAGTCTGACGCCAATTCCTGAGGGTGAAGAAATGGCAACGCCTTCAACTACCATCTCAGAAAAGAGCACCCCAACTTCTGATGTTGTTACCCCTTCTCCCTCCTCCCCTCTCGCCAAAATCTCTGCTTGTACATCAGCAAATTCTATATCCCCAGAGAGTGTTCCTTGCACTGATTCTCCCCGCATAATGTCTCCAGAATTGACTGTTACACCTTTCCAGGACATTGCTCCCAGTCCTGTATCATTATCTGCTCCCACAGAACATGTTAACACTGATGAATCTGTAGATCAGACTGCCCCAACCCTCTCAAGTGTTAGTGATCCTATTTACACCAGTTACAGTTCTGTAACTTCCACAACATATAGTTTAGTAGATCCTAATTTACAGACTGAGATAAATATTCAGCAGCCTTCTGAGTCCTCTCCTTCAGTAGATGAGAAAGAAGGGGCTGAAGTTTTACAGCATTCTGATAATGTATCATGTGATTCTGTTATTGCAAATGATACTTCTGAATCTGTGCTTGAAGCTTCTCCTTCATCTGAACCCTGTAGTTCATCACCTCAGCCATCAGCAAATTCAACCATTTCTCATGCACCTCCAGAACCATCACCATCATCACCAAATTCTCATTTGAACTCTCCATGCTTGTTAGATCCTTCTGAGAAACCCACAGCACCTGACACCCAGCACATTACTGAGCCTGTGAATTCAGACTCCCAAACAGTTTTAAGTGCACCTACAGTTTCAGCATTGCAAAGCGAGAAAAAGTCTGAAAAGAGCTCCAAGGAAAAAACTGTTAGATTTAATATAGATGATGAATGCAAATTGTGTGACCAGAGTAGCAGTGATAGCTCTGATGACTCATTACCTCTTCCAAGTGAGCTTGATTCAGATGCTTCCATTGACAGTAAAGAAACTGTAGACACTGTAGTCACAGACACACAAATGAAATGTGAGGAAGAGCATGTAGAAAACCATACAAATATCACCTCTTCTACCCTATCTCCTTCCCAGGCCCAGACTGAGTCAACGTCCTCAGAATCGGATATAGACATCAAGGTTGCCACAAATGTCCCTGTAACCTTTGCTAACATCCCCACAACCCCTCAATCCATTATGGACGCTAAAGAACCGGAGACCATGGAAACGAGTTCTCAAAGTCCTGATGAAATTTTTGAAGCCCTTCCCATTTCCTCTAAAGATACTGTTGACAGTGTGGAAACAGAAGCAGAAATGCTTGAAACCCATGTCATTGAGCCAAATACTACTATTGCTAAAGTTGTTCCAACTCAAACCCAAATGGAAGTTGAAGCAGAAAATAATGTGCAACCTGAATCTAGCCAGCAGTACACAGATCTCTTGGAGTCCCACTACAGTACTCTGGACTACAGTAGCGACTCAGTTGCTTCAACTGGCTCACATCCTGACCCGTATAAGGTGAACTCCCAGGGACTGATAGGCACAAGAGGAAACAGTAGAATACCTTTAAATAATCCTTCCTAGTTTGTTTCAAGAGACTTGTATGATTCGTTATAATTTTTTTTAAATTAATGTTTCCTTTGACTTGTCATTAAGGAAACAAAATCAGAAGGAAACAACTAATCCCTTCATATTTATGGTAATAAACCATATGAAATTCTCAATGTTTATGAAAAAAATTTCAGCATGTAATTTTTTTTTTTCAAAATTGTTTAATCCTCGCACAGACTGATCTTATCACGGACCTTTGGGAAAGCATGATTATTGTTTGCTCTTGTGCTAGACTTACAACGCACTTTATGGGTTATTGTGATTGACCAAAGTAATTATGAAATCTTCTGATTTTCCTATATTATCTAATTCTTTTTTGTTTTATGGGAATGATTATATAAATCTGACTGATTCTATTGGTGGTGGGTCAAAATTAATTTCAAAATCTATTAATGAACTATAATATTTTTCCAAGGCTATTCAAGTGTTAATTTCATATTAACATAAGAAACAAAAACAAGTATGATTTACAGGTAGGAAAATTTGTGTTTTTACTAACTAGCTATTGTATATCCCCTAGAAATTGGCTGAACTGGAGGAGGAAATGATGAGGCATGACCAGGACATGCTTCAACGCGCAGGCAAGCTGGCACCAGCCTCTACAACCAGCACTGATGCCCAGCCTGCCCATATCCCTCCCCCTACCATGTATGCCTCCCAAGAAGGAGCACCTGTGCCTTCACCACAGGCACCTGAGACAGCTGAAAACAACAGTTACAACAATTACCAGCCACCAACACCACAGTTTCCCATCCAGGAATTCTACACAGCCCCCACGTATGAGCCAACACCGCCCAGCAGCCTGGCACCAGCTGAGGGAATGGCCAGCCCAGGACAGAAAGCAGTGTCTCCCCCTGCTGGATCACCCTCTCAGTACAGCACACTGGCCTCTCCCCACCCATTCACCCGGTCTCACTCCCAGTCCAGCATTGGGGCTCCACCCATTCACCCTCCTCTTCAGGGTATCAGGTCATCCCCCACAGGCTCTCCCCGTGATCCCGCTCCAGAGCCCCTTCCCAGGAAGAAGAAGTTGCCGCCACCTCCCCCCAGCAAGCCCCACCAAATTCCTGGAGATTCTACCGAACGTTCTGAAGCAATAAGGTATTGTCTGATGACATTTTCAATTTAACCCTAAGACTAGACTGTATCACTATAAAAAAAAAATAATAATAATAAAAAATAATAATACAGGTTTACAATCTTAGCTGTTGTTGAATGAATATAACATATTTATAGCCAGTATTTCGATCAGTTTAGTATGAAATACATATTTTTTTCCAGATTGAGCCGAATGCCCACAAGCAACACCACCAGTGTCTCACCCCAGCAGCAGGAAAACCAAGGAGAGGCTGTTTCCCCATCAGGTCAGCAGATGTCCAAACAGACTCTCCTAGCGCTCTCTGCCATCCCCAAGCCTCGCCTCACAGACAATGAAAGCTGGATCACCAAGAAGAAACCAGAGTCACAAAGAAGAGATTACAGTAAACATTGGCTTCACCAGGCATGTCATTTATTTCTTTTAAGTATAAGCAGTTTTAAAATATTTGAAGTAAAGAAATTACATCTTCATTTTGTTGTCGAGAGACTGAATGCAAAATGGGAAAATTTCATAACCTGTTTATTAATTGAAATTTACACCTCACAGGAGGCAGAACAGAGAAGACTGGAGCAGCAGGACAGAGTCAACCGCCAGCAACAGGCGCGTGCACCAGCAGCAAAGCCTCTGCCACCTCAGTCAGTCTCCCCTCAGCATCCACCTAACCCACAGACCACCAGCTACCTTCCTAATTACCCACCTCAGAATGCAAGTCCTACCTACTCCAGCTACCCTCAAGCCCTCAAGAACGCATCACCAGTCCACAGCAATAACAACAACAACAATAACAACATGTGGAGAAATCAAGCCACAACATATCAGCCTCTCATGCCCACACAGGCCCCTAATGGTGACAAAGCTCTTCCAGACTCCATTATCCATAACATAACACAGAGAGTCAATAATAAAAACAGCAAGAATACCTACTCCAATACTAACGGAAGGTAAGTATCTAAATATTTTTTTCTTTATATAATTAGTGTATCTATTAAACATCTTATACTTTATGAAGGGCATTAAAAGTTGAAGTATGCATATCCACCAGATAATGATTCATTATTGAAAAACATGTATTAAATATATGACAATTATCTTTGCAGACTAGGAAACACCTACGGCAATAACAATTACCGTGATGAGAATTATCACGATTACATGAATGCCGATGCCTTAAGTGCGCCTTCCACCCACACTCCCCTCTACCAGTCTGGCATGGGGCAAAGCCAGCAGCCTCCATTCAACTCTCAGTCACAGGACCATTCGAGTGGACAAGATCAGAGGCTGCTCAGTGTCTCGGGGAAAAAGAAGTGTTCGCATTGCGCAGAGGAACTAGGTATGTTATTTTCTTGTGTAATGCACTGTGTTGCTGATTTATTTTATTAATATAGATGTGTATGGTATTAATTATGTTCCTGAATATAATAATGTTTATTTTTGTTATTATTGTAATTATGTATTACTGAAGTTTATTAGTGAACAAGATGTTCTCTCCATCTGAGTTTTTAATCAGTTTGTCTTTATTCTTACAGGTCGAGGAGCTGCAATGATCATTGAGAGTTTGCGACTCTTCTATCATATTCCTTGCTTCAAGTGTTGTGTGTGTGGCATACAATTAGGCAATGGGTCAGCAGGTGCTGATGTGCGAGTACGCAATCACAAGCTGCACTGCCATAACTGTTACTCAAACGATGAAGGTTTGTGTGGCCAGTTTCTGTAGTCCTTACATGTTCACTTGATTGAACATATTTATTTTATATTACTCTTGTAATTATTCATATTACTTATGTTCTTACCAATAGGTTTAGGATGACAATACTGATGAATATCAATTTCTTTTATTTATAACCAACCTTTCTGCTTTCACAGGAATGAAATTCAGCAAGGTATAGTTCTGAGCTAGGAAAAAAAAAAAAAAAGGAAAATAAAGAAAAGAAAAGCAAAGTTGTCTCTGGTGCCAAAACTTTGGTTCATGTCGTGAGTTCACTACTTCAAGACATGTCTCAAGGAATTATTATATGGATTACATTAGTTTTGTTTTTTTGTGTGTATTTTAATTTAGGTGATTCATAGTTTAGTAACAATTGTATAGTTTTATCCCCATTTTTTATCATATGTTTGCTAATATCTATTTTTTTTTCTTTTGTTTTATTTTTTTTTTTTAATGTTATGTACAATTGTGTTAATATAACAACCAGACTGTGTTGATGTGTATATGAAAGGTGAAAATCTGTAGATCCTGTGAATGGTTGAGACTTAGTAAGATCTAGTTGCAGATAGATCTTGTAAAAGTTTATTAAGGCTTTTTGTTGATACATAGTTATATGTAGGCAGCTAGAAATTCTACTTAATTTATAAAAAAAGAACAATTTGCACAATCAAATGAATATTATGTTAAACATTAATAACTTGTAAATTATATATTGTAAATATTAGTTTAGTCATAAAACAGTCATTATGAGTAGGAAGAATAACTGCCAGGTGATTTTTTTTTTTACAAATTAATAATTATTATAACTGAAGGGTTCTTTATAAATGAATCTTGTATATTGATTATGTAAGCTTGTAATTAAAGCAAGTACTTTTCAGTGAATTTTTTCCCTTTCATTTGTAACAAAACTCAGACCTACTTTAGCTTCTGGTAATGAAACACATTATCAGCAGAAAATATTTATTAACCCGGGGTGGCATCCCTACAGAGGCAGCCTGTTTGGCGGACTGCACAGCTGCCAAAAAAAGCCTGTGCGCGTTGGGTTATATACACTACTGAATTATTATTATTTTTTTTTTAACTCTGAGGCAAAATGGAAAGTGATTTCTCACATATATTTCTTGTAACAGTTTTTTCAAGTACTTTGGAAAAGGAAATGAGCTTTCTACAGTGATATCAATCCATGATGTATCAAATTATAAAAAACTAAATACACCTCTTCTAAAAATATGGCACAAAACAGACACACAACTCTTTAATTTCAGATAACATTATATATATATATATTGTTTTATATCAAAACTAAATACTAATATCTTTACACTATGTCCCTTTTCATGAAAATGTGGCACAAACAAATATGAAACACTCATGTTGTATTCTACTTGGAGAAATAGAATTTCCTACTAAATCTAATACTTTAACCCTTGAACTAAAGCTTCTTTAGAAAACATAGGAAAGAAACAGGCACCATCGTTACTCAACAACCTCCCCTGCACTGTCTCGTACA
>NC_061849.1:13909705-13927205 GCF_019202785.1 Penaeus chinensis
CAAAAAAACATAAAAAATTAGCACAGCATTTTCCCCGGTGGCATTGGGTTAAATCATGGAGTTTCCATTTCGCAGAAGATAAAATAGACTACTACCCCTTCTTACTTTCTGCAATCCCTGAGGAAGAGGAGGTGAGAAGAGATTAGGGTGGGCTTTCAGGTAGCCTATTGATGGCGTCACCATGACGTGCTCTGCCTCAAACTCTTTGCCATCTCTGAAATGATAATCAAAGGTTGACCACCACTTACAGTAAATATTTGTTCATTACAACTGGTATCACCAAAATGCCCAAAATGCCTTCAGAACAGAAAAGGAATCTTTTTCTTTTTCGGAAATAGGAATCAACATAAAAACCAGAAGGATACTTACCTGCATTTCACAATCACAGGCAATGTGCAGCCATCAGGACGAATGAGAGAACCATTCTTAACTACAACCTCTGTTGCATAATTTATGCTGGAAAGACAACAAATGTTTTTTTTTCTTTTCCTTTCTTTTTGACATCACAGAATGCAAACACACATACTAAATTTTTATGTCTAAACAGTTAAAATGTTTCCACATCTTGTAACCGTTGGTCAAGGAAATGTCTGTAAATATCTGCATCATTAGTGCAAATGGAAATCATTAAGAATGTAGAAAAATAACACATTTTCTATACTGATAAAATTCTTGCTAGATTTTAGATTAACCTTTGAACTATGAATACTAAAAAAATTGATACAAGCAAAAACTAAAACTAAAGAAAAAAATGCTCACCTGGAAACTTCCGAGTTCAGACGTAAATTAGCTCTTGACTTTTCTAAAATGGAACCGAGAACAGAAATGTATCCAGCCTTGGGGTTCATGTTCTCATTCCCATCACAGAAAATGTAATTGCCCCAACAGTTTGCCGACAATTCTTTTATTGAGTTACAAGAATTATCTATCCTTTGCCACCTGATAAGCAAAAGATTCTTTAAGTAAATCCACCTAATTTCCTCTACTTGTGACTGCTTTGCAATGTGAAAGTTGAAATATTCATAATTCAGGAAGTATATAGGATAACAGATGCAGTGAACACAAATAACATCCCTTTATAAATAATCTATTAATCTATAATCTATTAAGATAATAAAATGTTAAATAAAGATAATTTCTCTCTTGCTGCTTGATTGCAACAACAAAAACTAAACAGCAATAAAGTTACCCACCTTAGGACCCAATGATACATAGCCTCCTTCAGTTTCCTTCGATCTGGATGTTCCGTTTCTGAGTCATTCATGTACTGCAGGAACTTCTCCCTGAAAACCCTCCCAACTGACAGCTCAGGTGGAGCCGCTATTCCCTTGTGGGCAAACTCTTGACAATCACTGTCAGCTTCATCGAGCAGATCCACCACCTCTTTCACTATATCTTCTGGTATCAGCTTTCCACTCTCCATGTAAAATTCACCTGTGTTGTGAAGAGCTCTGAAGTGATATGATCCTTCTCTGAGCTTTGTAATATGTCTATGTATTAAAGAAATGTGAAATTATGTAAGCACTTAAATCTTTTTTACTATAGAAGAACAATTTTAGGAGCCTTGAAAATGAGAAATGTTTCCAAAGATGCCTCAGATAATCCGACTTAAACATATCCTTAAATTTCTTTTGCTATAAAATGTAGTGATCTGCTATGACAGGGTTATTATAGTTAACATGAAATTCCTACAGAGTTCAAAGTAAAAGATACACTTACTACAAAATGAGAAAAACAACCAAAAATCAGTTCAGTCATACCTTAATTCATCCTAACATGGAATCCCAATTTTCTACAAAGGAACACTCATCCGCCCTAACAAAAGGGAACAACCACAACCAGCCAACAAAACTAAAAGTATTCATTTCTCACCTTTCCCATCAACTGACAGTTTGTGATGTATAAGTCCTCTTGGCTTTGCATACTGGTAGATGACGTTTCCTTCCTCCCCGTGTATCCACTGGGCTCCAAGATCGACTACACCTTGTGGGGGGGTTCGGATGGTGTTGACTCTTCCACCAACGCGATCATTGGCTGTAAATTGTTTGGGTGTTGATGATAAAAAGATTGCAGGTAATAATGAGGACATGTATTAAAATAATTGCAAAAATAATGATGATTACAATAATAACAGTCATCATGGCAATAATGATGACTATAATAATGATGGTACCAATAATCATAATGAAAATAATTATAATAATAATGATAATGAAAATAATTATAATAATAATGATAATGATAACAAATATGATGATGATGATTATATTAGTATTACTATTAACAATAACAATAATAAAATCAACAATAACTATGACAAAATAAAAAAAACAGCAACAATAACTGTAATAACGATGACAACAATATCAATTATAATATCAACTATAGCACTATTAGTAGTAGAAGTAATAGTAGTAGTAGTAGTATTAGCAATATTAGTAGTATTAATAGAAGTAGTAATAGTAGTAATAGTAGTGGTAGTAATAGTAGTAGTAGCAATAGTAGTAGTAGTAGTAGTAGTAGTGGTAGTAGTAGTAGTAGCAGTAGCAGTAGCAGTAGCAGTAGCAGTAGCAGTAGCAGCGGCAGCAGCAGCAGCAGTAGTTATAGTAGTAGTAGTAGTAGTAGGAATAGGAATAGTAGTAGTAGAAGTAGTAGTAGTAGTAAAAGCAGTAGAAGTAGTAGTAGCAATATTAGTAGTATTAGTAGAAGTAGTAGAAGTAGTAGAAGTAGTAGAAGTAGTAGAAGTAGTAGTAGTAGTAGTAATAAAAGCAGTAGCAGTAGTAGTAGTTAGGAGTTAGTAATTAGTAGTCTGTAGCAGTAGTAGTAGTAATAGTAGTAGTAGTAGTAGTAGTAGTAGTAGTAGTAGTAGTAGTAGTAGTAGTAGCAGTAATAGTAGCAGCAGTAATAGTAGTAGCAGTAATAGTAGTAGCAGTAATAGTAGTAGCAGTAATAGTAATAGCAGTAATAGTAGAAGCAGCATTATTAGTAGTAATAATGATAAGAACTGTAATAATATAAAAAATAAACTATGAAATAAAAACTCATTAGACACTGCTCGTACCTTCCAGAATGAGAACAGATTGAATTCCTTTGGCAGTTAGCTCTCTTGCAGCCCCAATGCCAGAGGCTCCACATCCCACTATGATGACACTGTACTTTTCCCTTGTTGTCGTCTGTCTGCCTGAAGGGTTAGAGGGCATGCTATGGAAGAAAGAACAGGTTGTTGTATTAATGAAGTGTGTGCATGATTCTCTATTCTCATTTTTGTGTGTGTGTGTGTGTGTGTGTGTGTGTGTGTGTGTGTGTGTGTGTGTGTGTGTGTGTGTGTGTGTGTGTGTGTGTGTGTGTGTGTGTGTGTGTGTGTGTGTGTGTGTGTGTGTAAGTGCACACATAAATGCATGTATGTGGATGCATGGGTGCATATGTAGGTGTATATGCACCCATGGGTGTAAGTGCATGTACATGTTTGTGTGTGAATGTATGCATGGTTGCAGTATACATAAAAATAGCTCTGTTAAGGAGTGTCTTCAGGAATTTCTGTAGTAAAGAAATGCCAGTGATATCAATGCAGTATAAGAACAAAGCTAAAATCCATGGATAAATTCAAATATAAGGTCAACAATAATGCATCTTAGTATGAAGATAGGTTTCGTGTTTCCCTGGTAATGTGGATAGCCTAATAGTAGCATTGAAAATAAAATACAACATACCCAGTAATGTAATAAAACATTTAATAAAAGGCACTGAAGCTTTGGCATACACCACAGAGTAACTAAAATACCAAGTTGGAGTTTTAATTCCCATTCAGTCAAATGGTCTCACAGGGAATTATAGCTGAACAAAGATTTTTCCTCCTGCATGCTATGGATCTTGCAGGGTATGTTAGATATAAATAAGTATATCTTTATATAACAAACAACACCATAGCCAAAATACAACAAACCATAAAATTTTGAAAATTATGAAAGACCATACTGGATTTATAAACACTAAAAACCTATCATAGACATATCATTCAATGTAAATGCAATTATAGGCATTTTTATAAGAAATATTAGTATCAAAAGCCTGAGGTCCTTTACCACACAAAACTGAACCTTGAATTTCATATTAAAGATTCTCTTAATGTTTAAAAAAAATACAACAAAAAAGGTGGAACAAGTACAGAAATGTTAACATTATGGTCTTGTCATAATAAAAAAATCTAAGCTTGTTTTCTCTTGCAGAATACAGGTATGCCCATTACCCTAGAGTATTACCTATGGGGAAGAGAAATCCAAATATTTTATGCCACTAAGAATATCAGGTTTAACATAGAAGATTATATACAGATACACTTTCCCTCTAGAAAGAACAACGACCTTAGAGCATTACTATTACTAAATTCCAGGTTGAGTTATAATAGGATGCAAAGTCTGAAATAAATACTTAGCTTCATCAACTGATCATAAATCTGACAAATATTTGTATAAGACAGAGGAGAATTACCTGTGTTTAACACTGAAAACTTATAATAAAATATCAATGCATAGCACCTTTAGGTGAAATTTGAAAATTTTCTAAATCAATACTCCTATAGGATATACTGGTAATACATCAAACACAATCATATTTCTGCAATATTCAAAAAGCTAACTCTCTTACATGAAATTAAATCAGATAAAAAGAAAAATATAACATGTTTTAAAACATCTCTTACCTGTTGATGTATCTTAAGATTCTTTCAGCTTCACGCCATCCACTTTCAACAGCACCGTGGACTGTAGAGAAGAATTCAGAGCTCGTGGCTTCTCCCGCAAAACACAGCAGCTGAGACGTAAAACATTCACTAATGAAAAATACTTGTTCTTTTTTTACTAATGGAAGGAATAATGATTATGTAATACTTATATTGGTGGTCATAATAAAAATAACAATGATAATAAGAATAACATAAATAATAATAGTAATAAAGCAAGTTTCTCTTTCCTTATTTCCTTTCCTTGTATAAATGCCGAATTGAATAACAATATATATTTGCTTACAGGTTTGCCATGAATATTGGTCACAGGTTCAGACAGGTCCTCTGCCCATACGTTCATGCTGTCAGTCTTGATACTTCTAAAGCTGTAGGATCCACGAGTCCATTTGTTACTTCCCCATTTACTCCTGAAAGTAGTTTTAATTTTGTAAATGTATATCATTCATATGTTTTTTCTTCTTTAACCCAATGTTACTGGGAAAATGTTGTGTTCATTATACTACTATTTTGTGAAACGTCTCTGCACATAGATGGTTCAGCAAGTGTTTAGCCACAAAGGAGTCAATTAGTAGACCTTGTAACTTCACCAGATTTCACCTTTCCTAAAGTTTGCAGGAAAAAAGTTTTGTTTACAAATGCTATCAATATCGATGGTGTTATTATCATTACAGACTATCTAATTACTATATTGTTACTGGTATTTATATCAGAAATATAAAATACCAGAAAATATTTTTAAAAATCAAGGAAAAGGGTAAACAGGTGAGATAGGCAGTACTTGTAATTGGCTCATTGGTGACTTAGTAGTTAGTACAGTGGGCATGGCATGTACATACATGCTTGGCAGTTTTAGGTTAAGATAAGCACTACTCTGAAGCCACAAAATTAATAATCTTTGTATCTATATTAATGAAAACAAAATAATATTGTACCGTTATTTTTTTTTTTTTTTGTCTCGTTTCACACAAAATCTACAAATGTGTTATCTTCATTCACACTTACTTTCTAAAGGACAATATGCACAAAATAAATTAATGAAAGAAAAAAAGAAAAGGAAAGAAACAAAACAAAAGAAAAAACACCTTTTACAAAATATTGGATCAGGGACAGTGTATGTCCTCCCAAGGTATTTTCGTAGAACAGAAATGCATCTTTTAGCAACAGTCTCTTCAGGTAAAACCTCCATGGCACGTGCACATTCTCCCCCAACCCAAATGCACATCATTCTTGGCTGTCGGTGAGTACTGTAGAATCCCATGAGATGCTCGTGCCAATTCTGTGGGAAAAGAAAAGATGTCAAGACAAATTTTACCTTTTTTATATGCATATCATGAACAATAATAACTATTCCTCCAATGATTCAGGCAGACTAATTTAGTTTTCTTTTTAGCATAGTCTCATCCTGATCTCATAATCAGTCACTTAAAATAAATCTTATTCTTCAAATGTGCAGAAGATAATCTCCCAAGACCCCTTTTCCATCACTCCATAAACATCTATATAAATGCATTCATCATAAGGAGGGTCTTCCTTGTTCTCTTACCTCTGGGGTTATGGGTGTCCTCCGAATATCAATGTCAGGAACAAGTGTAAATCCATCGCAGTCACTTGGCCACCAGCGGTATGGGAATTCTATGAAGATCTTGTTAACTAACCCTAGGCAGAGACCCTGTAATATTATGAATTAATTCCGTCATATCAAATTCATATGTAAATCAATCAGACACATTAATCATTCTATAAACAGAATAATAATGGGAAAATGCAAATATCTTTCAAGATCTGAACCTCTTAATGGCATGGTTATCAAACCTATTAATGGTAAGGAATACTTTTAATCTTAATCATCTGAATATCAAAATCATATTCTTAATCAACCACACGGAGGAGATGAAAGAAAAAAAGGAGAAGGAAAAGAAGAAGAAGGAAGAGGAAGAAGAAGAAGAAGAAGAAGAAGAAGAAGAAGCAGAACAAGAAACAGATGATGAAAAAGAAGAAGAAGCAGAACAAGAAACAGAAAAGAAGAAGAAGAAGAAGAAGCAGAACAAGAAACAGAAGAAGAAGAAGAAGAAGAAGAAGAAGAAGAAGAAGAAGAAGCAGAACAAGTAACAGAAGAAGAAGAAGAAGAAGGAGAAGAAGAAGAAAAAATGGAGAGAAAAAATCAATAATACTCAAAACCTACTTCAATTGCCTGAGCTTTCTTCATTGGTAACTGAGGTGTAAATGTCTGAAGATGTGTTGCTTTCAACACACCCAAGGATGGAGTGTACACCACATGGTCAGCTTCAATGATACGTCCAGATGCCAACCTAATTCTGCAACAGCTTGGAGATGATGGTGTGACAGTGCCCCACTCCACACTTACAACAGGAGAGTTGGTCCAAATCTTGCTTGTTGGCACTTTTTCCTGAAAGGAAAATCTCCATCAGAATTTCTAGCATTAATGGAAACCATTATTGTGAGCAATTCTGAAACCATCTCATTCTGATGACAAACCAACAAAAGTCCTATAAAACCTGACCCAAAGCTTTGCCTGGTTAGAAGACCTACCAAATAAACAAAATAAAAATAAGTGATCCTGCGAACCAAATCATTCATCAATAAATAAATAACCAGTAAAGAAAAATGCTTTTATGCTTACTCTCAGAAAATCAATTAAAGTAGAGAATCCCTTTTTCCAGTTAAGGAAGGGGTTCCCAGGGTCTTCTTCCCCTTTGTATTCCAGAAATCCCCGGGCACCCAGCTGGTCCAACGAGTCACAGGCATTGTGGAAGTTCTGATATTTCTCAAAAGTGGCTAGGATGTCATAGCCAAGTTCACCCCACTTATTCACTTTCTGAAATCTGTTTGGGATTGTTATTTCTTTCAATCATCATGATTCAGCATGCTTTTTTTTTTTTTTTTTTTTTTTTTTTTATAATCATGTTTTCACACTAAGATTCTACCCTATTAAAACCACAGAGATACAGAAAGAATTCAATAGCTTATTTGCAATTCACAGAAAAAAAAATGAAAAGACAAAATTACATAGTTAAACACTACTATCAAAAAATGAAAAATTCTCTGACTGCACTTACTGCTCATACAGAAAATCACCAAAGGAACCTTGGTACCTCCTAAGGGCATCTTTACTCTCTTTCTCAATCTTGATCAAGGCATTCAGACAGGCTTTCCAAATGGCAGGATCAACGACTTTCCCTCCCTCTTTCATGAACACGCGATTGTCACCCAGGCCTGAGGTGAATAAAGATGCTGTGGTTATATCTGCTAGTGAGGAGGACATAAAAGAGCCTTCTCCTTAGAAAAGATGTGATGTGGGGATGATTAATCCAATTGGCATGGATGACAAGAATATATGCCATGTCCACTGTAATATAAGTTTATTTATTGTATTTACAAATAGATGGCTCTACAAGTGCTTAATAACCAAGGTGTCAGTAATTAGTCCTACCAATCTCACCTCTTCTTTGACTTTTTGAAAGGGTTTTTTGTATTATTTCAGCATCTTAAATGTTACCGAGAGTTATATAAAAATTTACAGATCACAACACAAATAACAATGATAAAACTATTAATATCAAATGTATTAAAAAGAAAAAAAAATTCCCACCAATTCAAGGAATGGGGAAATCAGACTCCTTGCTGGCTGAGCACATGTGGAGCCATTGGTATGTAACAAAATTCACAAAATACTACAGGGGACAGAACATAAATCCATGGTGGTTGGGTTATGGATGACACTGATAATGATTTTTACAGTTCTATGCAATACAGTGGTGGGAGTATTCTAAAACAAGTTGTCAAAATATTTTGTACAACATCATCATTCTGTATTGTGTTAATCCTCACAATAATGAAATATGATAAAATGCTTACCTGTCTGTGTAAGTGTTACAGTCTTATCAGCTTCATTAATGGATTTTGCAATATGTGCAACAACATTCCTCTCCTCTCCATGCATCCAATGGGCTCCCAACTCAATCAAATGATCTCCTGAAATTTTTTAAATCAAAATAGGAAGATAATTAGCATGACAAGCAATATTTACCATGATAACCCAATATTTGAGTAATTAGTATTTTCTAATTGTTTTGTAACCTAATTTCTTGTACAGGCAGTCAAAGACAGCTGTACATTAGTGAGCCTGAATTTGTACCTGGACAATATTCTGGTTCATGGTAGGAACAACTTGACCTCATCCAGATTGGGACATAGACTTACGACATGATGAGGCATTACCATAACATGACAGCATATCAACTGCAACCACCAATTGGTTCAAAGACTGTCCTATCATTAAACATAATCCTGGCATCTACTTACCAATAATCATTGTAGAAGAAATCATAAAAATACGCACATCATGACCCAGATCATTCTTCCTTCAATAACTTAAAGAAATGCAAACACAACAAAAGCCTCAACAGATATTAACTGTCCTCGTCTTAATATACAGTAAGGAAGAACATGTAACAGATACAAACCGTGTCTGAATGTATGTATCCTTCCCCCTAGCTCTCCCTGGGCTTCGAGTACCAGAAGACTTTTCTCTCCTGCCTCTGCGAGTCTCTGAGCCACTGCAAGTCCAGCTGCTCCTCCACCTACTATGCACACTTTCACGTGCACTGGAACATCTGCAAGAGGAAGGCATCTTGTTTCTAGAAATTCTGCTGATGTTATTGTGAATTACTTTGATTTAACTTTCAGAATATTTTTTTTTATCTAATGATTCAAACAATAATGTATTATATCAGTATTATTCTATAATTTAATACATTATTTTGCATTCTAGTTTTTATTTTTATTTTAAGCCCCCAAAATTTTAATCATGAAAGATATTTATTTTGGCATGACAAGTCCTACATATTATGTTAGATTATACTATGTTAGATTATTCCTATTCTTGTCATAAAATGGGAATAACATAAAATATTAATAATAAACTTGGCCATACCTTAGAATCAGAAATTTTCATTTCTAGATTCTAATCCTCTTTGTTATACAATCTACTTTCTTCCATTTCACAATAATTTTGTTTAATTGACTTTCCAAACACATACCCCTTTCATATATAAGATAACCATTTAAATGTAATGTTGCATATATGCAATAATTAAAAAGTAATATAAAATAACCCATTTTCAGGTGACACTATAAAACTTCCTAGTTCTAACTGAGCCCAGTCTTCATCTAATAATAACTAATTATTTTTTTCCATAAAGACTGGTGAAGATAGGTGTACATTAGTGTGTCACTCCACACCAGGACAATCAATTGGATTTCTGCCATGCCTGCCAGACTTCATCCCAGCGATCAGGACAAAGCTCAAGACACCTGTGGTTATTTATCACAGCACGATAGCATGTCAACTGTAGCCAATGGGTCAATAACCACCTGTTCTGCAACCTATCTATCTTTGTCTCCATATGCTTAACTTGATATTACCAATTATGTAATTTTTTTCTCTTAACTGAAAACAATTTTGTGTCTGGAGATCAGCTCTATTACTGTATAGTTCTCGTGAGTAATCGTGTGTTTTGAAGTCCTTGTTCCTTTAATCTATTCCTTCTTACCTGTGAAAGTTCCCAATATATTTCCTGCCTTGTTTTGGAAGAACATATCAAGAATATCTCATTATGATGATGACAGTGATAATGACACTGGTAGTGTTGATGGTGATATACTGATAAGGAGAGAGTTGAAGTGGGGATGGGGAAAGGGATAGGGATAGGGATGATGATGATGATGATGATGATGATGATGATGATGATGATGATGATGATGATGATGATGATAAGGATGATGATGGTGATGATGATTATGGTGATGATGATAAGGAGGAGGAGGAGGAGGAGGAGGAGGAGGAGGAGGAGGAGGAGGAGGAGGAGGAGGAGGAGGAGGAGGAGGAGAAGAAGAATGGGAATAGAAATAATGATAATGATTAATGATGATGATATTGAGAATGAGGAGGAGGAGGAAGAGGACGAGGAGGAGGAGGAGGAGGAGGAGGAGGAGGAGGAGGAGGAGGAGGAGGAGGAGGAGGAGGAGGAGGAGGGGGAGGAGGAGGAAGAGGAGTAAAAGTATGAGTAGCAGGAGGAGCATTGGGATGATGATAATGACGATGTATATAACTCACTAACTTTCAGTTTGACATAGAATCTGTATAAATTTTGCTAAATTAGTACCTTAACAGTACAAATGGTTGATGAAGCAAATGCATCTGGACAAAGAGTCAAACACAATATAATTTGTCACTTTAATTGTGAGTCCAATCTTTATATACACACAAAAAACATACACAAAGTTAGACAATGAATGGCAAATTACAATTAAAATGACTTCACAAAGGCTCCAATAAACTTATCTAAACATAAATATTCACAACCTCCATTTAAATACTACAATCACCTACTTATGCTTCTGCATAAATACCAAAGCCAATAGCAAAGAATTAACATGTGTATTAGTAATTTAATAGGATTTAGGAAAAGCTAAGTTATAAACAAAATATTGCACCTGTAAGAGTGATGAACATATATATAGGTAAGCACACAGACCCAACCTAAGGGTGTATATAAGGCTTATTCCCCAGTTAATATATACTATAACAAAGTTTAATGATCTAATTACATGTATCTAGATTAAAGATCGACAGAGCTTAGCACTGTTTTTGTTAATTATATTTAGATGTGTCCCTGCAAGAAACCATATAGGAAGTTTTCATGTGAAAATGCTTTTTCCACCAAAGCTCACAATCTACTAGATGGATCAGCTGAAAGGGAATGTGCATATGTAGTCTAATAAGCAGATAAGCAGTCCTCACTTATTTGGTACAACTGACATACATTTCATACCTACAATTCTGTCTGAAACTATATCAAAAGCACCATAAACATTTTAGCAAAAAGGAAAAAAGGAAAAAAAAAAAAAAAAGTTACCTTTAACTGCCCTGTTTATTTCTCCACTCTGGGATGAGTTCTCTGTGACAGAGTTTTGTACTGTAGAAGGTATGTCTTTTCTCTGACTAGAGGTTGCTGCTGATAATGCTGGTTCTTGATTGCCTTGACTTCTGAAATGCCAACGGATTCCTTAATACTGTTAAACATGTTTGAAAGTTGTTTCACATGCCTTTCTTACAAAACTGATAGTAACTGTTATCCATACTCTAGGCAAATACCTTAGTAATAAAAAACAATAATGAAAACATAATAAAGATTGAGATGTTCATACATATTTGCTAATAACTAATATCTTATTTTTCTTTCTCCAAGCTTAGGTAACAAAAACATATATAAATACTTGACATCTGAAAACAATCATTTTCACAAATACTTTCACATTCAAAATCACTCAAATGAATAGAAGCTACAAAGAAAATTACCTCGACAAATACTGGATCAACCTTTCCGCTTCTCTCCTGCCTGTTTCGACAGCACCATGAACCGTAGAATAAAAGTAGTCATGGGTTGCCTCTCCCGCAAAGCAGACGACCTATAAAGTAACACATATATTATCCTTCTATTTCTTTAGTATAATACATGAGAAATAAAACCCAAATGGAATACCACCTTCACTTTCCTTAAAACACAATCTCTTTATAGCAAAGTGAGGAGAAAATTAAGCTGCAGATATTCTCTTCTTCAATATAATCATCATCAAATGAAAAACAGGACAGTAAAATATAATAGTAATAATAATAATAATAATAATAATAATAATAAAAAAAAATTAAAAAATACTGATAACACTCACAGGAACATCCTTTGCATTAATCAAAGGGGATGCTAGGTCTGCAGCCCAAACATTCATAGCTTCAGACTTGATGCTGCGGAAACTGTAAGACCCTTTTACCCAAGGATTCTGACCCCATGTTGATCTGAAACAAAAATGTGTGAAAAAATTTATTATACTAAATGATGACCCATGGTAATGACTGCCTTTAATTACCAGTAACAGTAACAGCAATGGTAATGACAAGTTATGGCAATGACTGTTGAAAGACAAGTAAAATGAATCTCCTCTTCTAGACTACATTGCCTATAAATCCAATCCTTTCAATGAACAAATTTCAGCATCTTCACATCCAAATAAGGATATCCTTGGATTATCCCAGTCAACCTTGATCCCCAAAGTGCATCCGGAATTTGGAACTTGGATGCTAAACGTTTCCTCAGGAAGGAAACACAACGCTTCATCACTTCCTCTTCATGGACTTGCTCCATCATACGAGCTGCTGGTCCTGTGATCCACCCACAAAGCATGTTGGGTTGTTTGAACACCTCATAGAAGCCTAAAATTCCATACTCCCAGTTCTGGAGGAAATAAATATTTTTGAGGTTTGTATCATCTATTATTCTGCATACTTTTGTGTGTGTCTCTGATGCATAATTATAAGAAACTAAAAATTGTGAATCTAGAGCCCACAGTGCAATTATCTATATTTTGGAATTTTGAGAAACTTTAGAAGCTGTAGTACAGTACCTCCTTTGTTATTGTTTCTGGGGTTTCCTGGTCGTATAAAAAGCTGAAACCATCACAACCTGTCTCCCACCATTGCTGTGGGAACTGGATGAATATCTTGTCCACAACGCCAATCCCTAAGCCCTGAGAAAAAATAAAATGCCATTCACAAATCTTAAAAGATTACTGACTCAGTATATCTCTTTTAATGTCTAATTATCAACCCCTCCGTGAATCATGTTAAACATTCACATATTATTCATGTATACAGCTAAACCACTGATTTTCTGACACCTGTAATTTCAGGACTGTGCCAGATTGCGTCACCTAACAATCATTCAATCAAACTCTTCAGTATTGATTTACTTTATATAAAAATAGTTAAAAAATGCACAAAACTGATGACACTGCACTATCCACTGTAGTCTCTTCATCACCAACTGTGGCCACCTATGGAATTAATCTGCCACAAATGTTCCAAAGCTTTACAATTTGCACTACGGTACAGCATGCCTACAACTGTGATGTAGGTAACCTACCTATCCCCCTTTAACTGAAGCTTCTCTAAGCTAACCTATCCTAACCTGATAATAACCATATCACTGAGCCCACATGTTCTCTTCTCAACTATAATACATATAGTGGTTATGATGTATTGTTAGCTGTAAGCTAGAGCTATGACATATGACATACCATCAGCCACTTCAAAAGTTGAACTTGAATTGTTCACAATTAAATCTATAACTAAAAAAAAGGATAGTTTGTAACACAATTTTTAACAACTAGCTTTCACAAATATAAATACCTCAATGGCTCTTGACTTCTCAATTGGTAATGGAGGGTTGAACATTTCTTCAGCCACTGCTTTCAAGACTGCTAAAGATGGGGTGAAGACAACATGGTCTGCTCTTATTACCTGGCCGGACCATAATGTTAAATTGCAGCTGGTAGATGTAGCCAAAGATCCATGCCAGTCAATGGTTTTTACAGCTGAATTCAAATGAAGACAAGACTTGGGCAATGCCTCCTGAAAAATAGTTGTTATACCAGATTGAAATTAGAAAGCCTTTAGTACACATTTCACACCTGTTAAATCACCTGTAATATCAACAAGTCTTGAACTGATATCACATCCTGTGTAATTTTGGTCTTTAGTTCTTTTCTCTGAAATTTTTATCCTCTTTACTTAGATTCTGAACCAGCTAACCTTAAGGTGGTTCAGGAGGGATCGATATCCATTTTTCCAGTTGACCACAATGTTTCCAGGGCATTCCTTGTAGCAAGTATGTCCTTTTGCTGAACAATCGTACCAGGAATCAGTACCATCAATGCAGTTCTGAAAATTTCCCCTCCAGTTCAGCAATTCCTCTCCAATGACACTCCACTGGTTGAGTGACTTGAATCTTACAAAAAGAAGTAATGAAAAAATAAGTAAATGAATAACACTGAAAAAATAAGTAAATGAATAACACTGAAAAAATAAGTAAATGAATAACACTGAAAAAATAAGTAAATGAATAACACTGAAAAAATAAGTAAATGAATAACACAGAAAAAATGAAAAAATGAATACTACAATTATCTTTAAATTAAAGAATAAAAATACTAAATATAAATCTATAAATTCTATGGATGTCCTACACCTTTGTAAATGTAAGCCACACTCACTGTTCTTTATAGTACTGCCCAACAGAGTGTGGGTAGGAAGGGAAGTCCTTCTCTGCCTGTTCCTCGAGATTTGCAAAAGCCACTTCAAAAGCTTCGATCATCTCTGGTGGTACAACTTCTCCATTTTCTCTGACAAATACTGTTTCACCAATACCTGTAAATATCACAATTAATGAAGCTTTGTTTACTGCTCTACGCTACAAACAGTCTCCCATAGTTCTTGATATTACATTAGTAAGAACACATAAGTGTAAAGGGAACCATTCTTATATATCCTCATTTCATTTCTATGGTAAAGCATTATCAATTCTTATATACTTTGGTTTACAAAATACTATGTTTCATATATATATATATTTATATATATATATATGTATGTATATATATATATATATATATATATATATATATATATATATATATATATATATATATGTAAATATATATATATATATATATATATATATATAAATATATATACATACAGTTGTATATATATATATATATATATATATATATATATATATATATATAATATACATATACATATACATATACATATACACATACACATAAACATACACATACACATACACATACACATACACATGTACATGTACATATATACATATACATATACATATACATACACATACATATATATATGTATATATACACACATATATATATAAATACATATATAAATATATACATATATATACATATATATACATATATATATATATATATATATATATATATATATATATATATATGTATGTATATATATCTGTTGTTCTTCAATTTCAAAATAATTTTCTCATTTTGTGTAATCACATTATACTCTCAGGAAAATAATGTCTTAAAAATATCTAAAATATCTCAAGAGTGAATGTAAGACAGATATAGATGATCAAACAAACGTAAAAGAACAGTGAAACAAATCCTCTTCTAGATTGCGATGCCTTAGTACCTGTCTGCGTAAGAGTGGGTTCATCATCCACAAGGTTGTTTTGTGAGGCCCACTCATAGACGACATTCCCTTCCTCTCCATGGATCCAGTGTGCGCCAAACTCCAAGATATGATCACCTTGAATTATTAGGTACAGGAAAATTTGTGTTAGCTTGTAAGTAAGGACACAGGAAAAGGGTACCTGTGATAATTTCTCAATCAAAATGGCAAATTTGTATTGCAGAAAATTTCATCCAGCAAACAGAGCTTTATAAATTTCAAATATATAGAGAGGATTCTCTTTAACTTAATAATGTCATGGTGTATGCTGAGTCAGCTGTTTGAGAAAAAATCAGAAGCACTGGAAATATAAATTGCCCTTCTCTCTTGCTCTTGGCTGTAGCATAAACAAATTTTTAGGTAATGATACTAAAAATAGGTTTTATATCTGCTTGTTAGGGGCTATTTCTCCTCAACAAATGCAGTCATAACCAGACAATCAAACAACTGTTTAGCTTCGACAATTTGGAGCAGGCTTAACTACAATGATACAAAATTGTCATCTCAGTATCATTGGACATTATCCTGGCATGAATGGGTTAAAAGTTGATAATAACTGAAAGTATGAGGTGCACATCTGCAAGCTACAATTAATAACAATAATGACAACAATAGTAATAACAACAATAACAATATCTTACCATGTTCTATTGTGTGGACTCTTCCACCTATTCTATCCTGAGCCTCAAGGACAACAATGTCTTTTACTCCAGCCTGAATAAGCTTCTGAGCAGCACTAAGACCCGCTACACCTGCACCAATTATGCATACACGCACATGCTGCGGAATGCATGCCATCTTCTGTCTGGAAATAATGACAGAATGAATTAAATTTCAAAATTATCAAGAATTGAGTGACCACAAGAAATTACTAGTGAAGTAGCAAGTTTAAACACATTGATAAATTAAATATTAAATCACAATATATCAATGTTAAGTCTTTCATCAACACAGGCAATATGTCCTAAGAGAAATGAATCCACTAGTTAGAATAAAATATCCTATCATTACTGCATGAATAACTATTGAGTCACAGCAGAAAATCAACTCAGGTTCTCCATCCACTCTGTTGTCTCACTTATTACCTCAGCCTCACTCATAAAGATAAACGGATATTTTTATCTATTTCGTACTCAGCAACAAAAGAGCTTATCTCCTTTTATGTCTGAAGGCTTTACAATATCTCCTACACAACAGAGATAGCAATTATCTGTATATGACACTAAACTGATCTCAATTCAATGATACAAGATACAGTCTCAGTGATCAAAAAGATAATACTTCATCAAATATGAAACCAAAAGAAAGTGCAATGCTTTATCATCTCTTCATTCATTTTCATATAGGAGGCAATAATATTAAGTAAAGCATTCAACTTTACGTGACTGACTACATGTAAACTCCTTTGAAAATCGTGGAAATTGATGCAATTAAGGTTGAAGGGGAAAATGCAGAAATTAGAAGATGGATGATAGTACTACAATAAATACAAATACATAAGAATAATGAATAAATAAAACCAAATAAAAATAATACAAACTTCCTGACATCATATAAGAAGCAGATATATGAAGGAGAATATTTCTTGAAGTTCAAGTAAGTACAACAAAATACGAAAG
>NC_061849.1:13932205-13937205 GCF_019202785.1 Penaeus chinensis
GACTGAATCTGTAACTACATTTAAATTTTTCACAACCTTGCGAAGGGTAAAATGATGTGTATTAACAATATATGTTGCAGAGTACTCAGGTACTTTTTCCATTTAGTTAAGGTTTCCATAATGCTTTGCATGTAATTAAAACTCATACCAGCATATTCAGCACTTTAATGGTTTTCTATTGACTTTTTCATGTGAAATAAAGGTTAAAAAATAACTAATTTTCTGTTTTTAACACACACACACACACACACACACACACACACACACACACACACACACACACATATATATATATATATATATATATATATATATATATATATATATATGCCTCAGCATCAGCACCTGACCAAGAAGCAATTATTCTGCAGCCCACGTGCGTTAGAAATAAATACATCACATTGTTTTGCTCTGTCCAAAGCTTTCCAGTACTAATAAGATCCTTCTTAGATGCAGTTTAACAGTAGCCTATTTTGATGGTAAATTACAACTTCAACACAATTTGTTGACTGATAATTCATTAGTAAAAAGATTCTCATGTATGTTTATAGTCCTGTTAGCTCAGTTGGTTAGAGCGCCGTGCTAATAACGCGGATGTCGAGGGTTCGATCCCCTTACGGGCCAAATGCTAGTTGTTCTAGTACACTCCTCGCTCCATTTACCTTAGCCTTACTCATTTATCTGAATGGATTCAGTCTGGTTCTCTCCACTGCGTATCTCTCGCTCTCCAACAGACTCTTTGGAGACCACAGATTACGCTCTAGACCAGTCCATTTATCAAGTGACTGCAGACCCAAGTGGGAAGACAAAGACTAATCGCAACGAAGAGTTCCTTAAATGTACATAAAGAAAACATACGCACACACACGCATACAAATGCTCACACACACATTTTTTTTTTTTTTTTTTTTTTGGGGGGGGGTAATATTTCCGAAACCCTTAACACTTTCATACACTATGATACGTGTTCGCCCTTTGCGCCCACATTATTACCTGTTGAAACATCTTTCACGTTTGTATCAAAGTGTATACCTTTACCTTGATACGGTTTGATACATTTCGGCCAGCCAATCAGAGCACGATATTTATCAGATATATTTCACGTACTCTCAGATAGGGATTCATATTTTCATTACTTACGAATCGCATCGTAAGTTTCTTAATATAATTTTTTAATTGTAAAGGTGAATAAGATGTTTTTGTACCTCTTTTGCAGTACATCAAATACACGTTCACTCTATATGGGTAAGATTCGAAGTCACTCATGACGGTTACTGGAACGACATGGTAAGAATTTCCAACGAGTCCGAGTCATATGACGTGGTACTGACTTCTTCAAAGCCATTTTGTACATCTGTGATATAACCTCAAAAATATAAAACAGTTTGACTGCATCTGAGAATTACATTTAAACTTTCCATAACCTTGCGAAGGGAAGATTGATATGTATAAACAATATATGATGCAGAGTACTCAGGTACTTTTACCATTTAATTGAGGCTTCCACAAGATTTTGCTTGTAATTGAAAATGGTACCAGCATATTCAATACTTTAACGGTTTTCTAGTGACTTTTCCATGTGAAATGAAATAAAATATAACTTCTTTTCTCAAAACTTTGTCAGTACAAACTTCGATATCGTGTTTTGTAGCGACTGTGATACAACTTTAAACAATGTATCAAAGTGTTAGGGATTTCGGAATGCTACAAAAGGCCTATATATGTGTGCAAATATTATATATATTAATCATATTATTATATTCGTGCTATCACCGATGCGGCGTTTGACGAACTACTTGACATGATGACATCATGTAGTTTAGTGGGTCTTTATATTGGGGTGGCTGACAAGCGATCCTTCCTCTGGGGAGTAGTATAGGTAATCATTGCTTGTGGTTCTCAACCCATCATATCTACGATAGACTAACCCATTGCCGGAGCTAGGTTTGACTTACCTAATATATGCAAATCACGCGCACAGATGTGTGTGCATGAATGTACACACACACACACACACACACACACACACACACACACTCGTATGCGGACGATTTGTGTGTGCACGCAATACATAAAATAAATATATATACATATTTGCACACACATGTGTATATATATATATATATATATATAAATGTGTGTTTGAATATGTGTGTGCATATATTTACATGTATATATACATATATGCACACATATATCATATATAAATACATTATGTATATAATATATATGAATATATATGTATTTATGTATGTATGTGTGTGTATGCTATTTATATGTATGAGCCTCAATATTAGCACCTGACCAAGAAGCAATTTTTCTTAGGCTTACATGCGTTAGAATTAATAAATACAATGTATTTATTTTACTCTGTCCTAAGCTTTCCAGTGGTAAATGGTAAATTGCATCTTTTAATAACCTTCTGTACATTTTGTTGACTGATAATTATTAGTTGAAAGATTACTAATGGATTTGTGGGCCTGTTAGCTCAGTTGGTTAGAGCGCCGTGCTAATAACGCGGATGTCGAGGGTTTGATCCCCTTACGGGCCAGCTATCATTAGTCTTAGTACACTGTCTCCGGAGTCTGTTCGCTGGCACGCCAATTTCTCAGGCTCTTTTTCCAACAATATGCCAAGGCCAAGTTCAAATGATGGCACGGTGGTAAGGCCATTAAGACCGGTGCATATGGGAGCTATTTCTATGATTAGTGATTATGATCACGCATTCTTCATTCCCGTCGTCATTCCCGTTGGGATGGATCTAGCATTAATCCTCGGTTGTTTTATGTTTATAATATAAGTGTTTTGTTTTTAGAAATTACTCAATGCTACTGGAATTCTACAAGAACTTACATGAAGTAATTTAAACAAGCCACTCCTCACTCCATTTACCTAAGCCTTACTTATCTATCTGAACGGATTCAGCTGTTACTTTCTTCTGTTTATCTCTCGCTCTCCAACAGACTCTTTGGAGATCACAAATTACGCTCTAGACCAGTCTATTCACCAGGTGACTGCAATTGGAGGACAAAGACTAATTGTAACTAAGGGTTCCTAAAGTGTACATGAAGTACGCATACGTACACTCACAGACACACCCACATAAACACACACACACACACACACACACACACACACACACACACACATATATATATATGTATATATATAATGAAGAATGCGTGATCATAATCACTAATCATAGAAATAGCTCGCATATGCACCGGTCTTAATGGCCTTACCACCGTGCCATATATATATATATATATATATATATATATATACATATATACACATATATGCGTATGCGTACATTATTGGAATCTGTTGAAACGCCTTTTCGGTTTGTATCAATTGTCTGCCTTTACCTTGATACGGTCTGATACACTCCGGCCAGACAATCAGAGCGAAATATTTTTTATATATATATTTCAAGTAGTTTCAGATAGGGATATATATTTTAATTAATTACGAATTGCATCGTAAGTTTCTTTGATATATATGTATATATATATTCTTATTGAAAAGGTGCATAAAATGTTTTTGTGCCTCTTTAGTAGTACATCAAATACATAAAAAAAATTGAAGTCAATCATAACGGTCACTGGAACGACATGGTAAGAATATCCAACTTGTCCGAGGCATATGACGTGGTACTGACTTCGGTGGGATGAATGTCTTCAAGACATTCTGTACGTCTTTGATATAATCTTATAAGCTTAAAAATATAAAAAAAAATGTGTATCTTCATTTCTATAGTTTATATCATTAAATCAATCATTAGAATTACCCAGTTGTCAGATTTGAACATGGAATTGCAACTTCCACTATTTATGTAAAAACATTGTAATAAAAAAGACTGAATCTGAGAAATATATTCTAACTTTCCACTGTCTTACAAAGCGAAGAGCGGTGTGTATAAACAATATAAATGAGTACTCAGGTATTTTTTCCATTTAATTGAGGCTTCCACAATGTTTTGCTTGTAATTAAAAATGATACCAGCATACCCAACACTTTAATGGTTTTCTATTGACTTTTTCATGTGAAAACGAAAATAATAAATCCTTTTTCTCAAAACTTTGTATGTTAGTACAAAAATAGGTGATATCGTGTTTTGTAACGACCATGATACAACTTGTGTGTGTGTTTATGTGTATGTGTATATATACATTTATAAATCATCATATATTCGTACCACCACGAACTACTTGGCGCCATATTTACATCATGTAGATATATTGGTCTTTATACTAGGGTGGCTAACCAATAATTCTTCCCCCCGGGGAGTAGTTTAGGTAATCATGACATCATGGTGGTTCTCAACCCAGCATCACATCTACGATACCCCCATCCATTACCGTATCTAGGTTTGACTTATCTAATAAGTACATGCGTGCGCGCGGACAATGAGTGTGTGCATGAATGCACACACACACACTTGTATGCAGGCGATTTGTGTGTGCATATATTTAAATATACATATATATATAAATGTGCGTGTGTTTATGACACATATACATATATATCAGCCTCAGCATCAGTAATTATTCTGAAGCTTACATGCGTTAAAAATAAATACATCGTATTTATTTTGCTCTGCCCTAAGCTTTCCAGTCCTATTAAGATCCTTCTTAGGTGTAATTCAACAGTAGCCTATACTGTTGGTAAATTGTAACTTTAATAATCTTCAACACAAATTGTTGACTGATAATTAATCAGTAGAAAGATTTCCAATTATTACAATGGGCCTGTTAGCTCAGTTGGTTAGAGCGCCGTGCTAATAACGCGGATGTCGAGGGTTCGATCCCCTTACGGGCCAGCTATCGTTAATTTAGTACACTGTCACTGTCTCCGGAGTCTGTTCGTTGGCGCGCCAATTTTTCAGGCTCTTTTGCCAACAATATGCCAAGGCCAAGGTGAAATGATGGCAAGGCCTTTAAGACCGGTGCATATGCGAGCCATTTCTGTGATTTGTGATTATGATCACGCATTCTTCT
>NC_061849.1:13957514-13960014 GCF_019202785.1 Penaeus chinensis
TTTGGTTTCCATTTTCATTCTTTCTCTCTCTCTCTCTCTCTCTCTCTCTCTATCTCTCTCTCTTTCTCTCTCTCTCATTCTTTATCTCACTCATTCATTCTCTCCCCCACTCACTCATTTTCTCTCTCACTCACTCATTCTCTCTCTCACTCACTCATTTACTCACTCACTCACACATTCTCTCTCTCTCTCTCTCTCTCTGTCTCTCTCTTTCTCTCTCTCTCTTTCTCTTTCCTCTCTCTTTCCTCTTTCTCTCTCCTCCATCTCTTAATATCCATATGAATGGTACGAATACATACGTCTAATACCCATTCGCATGACCACGAACGAGCGTGCGTACAGATGTATGAATGTATATGTATGTGTCCATGCACATGTATAGGCTTTCCATCCGACAGCCAGGCTACGCGCATAGCACCGCCGAAAGCTGGTCTCCCGCAAGATTGGGATCAATATCACTCATGAGACGTATGACCTGTCAGTTCACATGTGCAACAATATCACGTGATAGTTGTCGTCCTTTTCCTTCTTTCCTCCTCCCTCTCCTCTTTTTTCCTTCCCTCTCTACCCCTTCTCTCTTCTCTTCTCCCCTCCCCTCCCCTCGCCCACCCTCCCCACAGCGTGTATACGTATCGAGGCAGATATTTATACTCTGGTATTACTCACTTATGGATACATTGATAACAATTTGTACGCATGTATGTTACTAATGTATACATACGCACATAGACGCGCGCCTATACACTAACTGACACACACTCACACGCACACACCCACACACAATGCATACATTTTCTCACACACACAATTGCACGCATACACATAATCACACACACAATCCTCCCAAAGATGTAGTACTATGCAATACAATCTTGCATAAACTGATTTGATCAACTGAAACAAACATTGATAGCAATAAAACAATAACAACAGCAATAACAATAATAGCAACAACGATAACTCCAAAATTACTTAATAGAGGACCTTAGATATTGGACAACATGAATGAATGAGTAAATAATGAGTAAATGATTATTAGCTTGGGCGACAGACTGAATATCCGACGAGGCAGTGAGTCAACAAATGAGATATTGACTAAGCAAGCCAAGTAATTGATGGTTCAGTAAATGAGTCAATATTTGGATCATTTGCCGTGTTAATCAGTGAATAACTACATGCATCGATCGCTGAATGAATGAATATTGAACGTGTGGTTTACTGACTGAACGGATGTGTGTTTGAGTAAATGAGTAAATGCATGAGTAAATGCATGAGTAAATGGGAGATGAAAGAATAAACAAGAAGGATAGGTCAAGTGAATGAGACCATAAACACATGAATATAAACTCGCACCAATAAACAAGTGATCATATAAACCCTTAAAAGAACGAGTCAGTCATTCAAGACGCAAATCAACGAGTAAATGGACGACTGAATGCATGAATAAACGAGTGAATGAGTGAATGCTCCCTCCCTCATCTCCCAATATAAAATCACAGGGCCTGATCACAAGCACCCTTCTGCATGATCACAGACAGCCCTCCCCGGTCCTTGACAATCATCTGAGAATTTTCCCAATTTTTTTTTTTTATTCTGCAATTGCCTGGTGGGAAGGATCTGTGCATGATTATATGTATTAGTCATTACCATATCATTTATAGTAGGGTTTTATTTGTTTCTATTTATTTATTTTTATTTCTCTGTCTGTCTGTCTATCAGTTTATCTGTCTATCTGTCTATCGATGAATCTATTTATCTGTGAGTCTATATCTACTTTTTTGTCTACGTATCTATTTGTCCATCTGTATATCTATCTATCTGTCACTCAGCCTATATATCTATCTATCTATCTATCTATCTATTCTTTATCTAGGTTTGTCTGTATCTTTTTATCTACATTCATTAATTATGTGTATGTGTGTGTGTTTGTGTTTGTGCGTGAACTTGTTTTGCATTGGATATAATCTAATCTCTCTTTTATGAGTGACAAACTTTCCGATTTTAAAGCTTTATCTCAACTCCAGACACATCGGCTCACCTCAAAAAAAAAAAAAAAAAAAAAAAAAAAAAACGTGAAATTCAAAAAGGAAAGGAAAATAAGACGAACTGGATAGAGAGATGCAGTGGACAGACAGACAAACAGACCGACAGACACACAAATAGATAGAGAGATATCTATCTTTTGTATTACTGCCATAACACGAACTTTGGGGACAGGCAGGGAGTTACCAGGAAATGAGATAGCAGAGAGAAGAGGGAGAGGAGGGAAAGTAGGGAGAAGGGGAGAGAAGGAGGAGGAGGATGAGATAGCAGAGAGAGAAGGAGAGGAGGGAAAGGAGGAAGAGGAGAAGAGAAGCGGGAGGAGGAAGGAAGAGGTGGAGGTGTGAAAGATGAATGGGGAAGGTGAGGGAGAGGGAGAACGGAGTAATGGGAAGAAGGAAGGGAAGGGTAGAATAGGGTTGAAGGAAAAGCGAGAGGGAAGGAAAGAGGGAAGGAGGTG
>NC_061849.1:13965014-13975014 GCF_019202785.1 Penaeus chinensis
ATTATTGTTAATATTTTTTATCACTATCATGAGAGAGAAACTATGAAGTTGTGAAGGATAATTTCGTGAAATAAGAGATAAAGAAAATATTTATGTCTATACATACATGCATATATATATATATATGTATATATACATATATATATATATATATATATAAATATATTTATATTTTCACACACACACATATATACATAGATAGATAGATAGATGGCTAGATAGACAGAGAGATATGTATATAGATAAATATTTTGATCTGATTTCGGTTTAATGCCACGAAACTCCCTTTATGATCAAGGGCTAGGACGGGCCTGTCCCATGCAAGGACAGGCAGGAATTGGCAAGGTGGAGACCGTTACCCCGAGTGGATGCCCAACCTAACCTCCGACCATGGCCGGGATACGAACCCGTGCACTTGCGGACCCTTCGGCCCACAGCCGCGCGCGTTACCATTTATAGATAAATAAATAAATATATATATATATATATATATATATATATATATATATATATATGTATGTGTGTGTGTGTGTGTGTGCGTGTACGTATGAATATATGTATGCATATATACACATTTATATATATATATATATATATATATATATATATATATACATAAATATATATGTATATGTATATACCCATGTGCATATATCATCTAAGGTCCCACACATACACACATATACCCACAGCCACTCTCGTAAACACAAGCACCTCCCTCATTAAAGCTATCCATCGCCAAGACCTGCCAGCGCAGCCATTAAAGAACCTCCCGGAGAAAAAAAAAAAAAAAAGGGGAAGAAATAGAAAATAAAAGAGAGAGTAAAAATCCCCTCTTCTCCCAGGGACGAAGGCGAGAGAAGCGGCAAACGTAATGACCTTCCTCAAGTAGCAATAGTAGCCCCAGTGGTTCTTGCGGTAGTCTTCGTCATATTGATCCAAGATGCTGGCCACCTCCTTGCTTTCGCCTCTCTCGTTCTCTCCCTTATTCCTCTTCTTCTTCTTCTTCCTCTTCTTCCTTCTTTTTTTCCGTCTTCTTCCTCTCTTTCTCTTCTTCTTCCTTCCCCTTCCTCTTCTTCTTCCTCTTCTTCCTTCCCCTTCTTCCTCCTCCTCTTCCTTCCTCCTCTCTTCCTCTTCTCCCTCCCTCTTCTGCCTCTTCCTCCTCTCCCTTCTCTCCCTTTTCTACCTCCTCTACTTCTACCCTTCTTACTTCGTCGATCCGCCCTCTCTTCTTCCTCCCCTTCCTCCTCCTCCTCTACCTCCTCCTCCTCCTCCTCCTCCTCCTCCTCCTCCTCCTCCACCTTTTTCACCTCCTCTTCCTCCTCCTCCGCCTCCTCCTCCTCCACCTTTTCCTCCACCTCCTCCTCCTCCTCCTCCTCCTCCTCCTCCTCCTCCTCCTCATTTTCCTCTTCCTCTTCGCCTCGCTCGCTTGCCCTCTTCGCCCTCGGTTTGGTGACCCTTTCCACGGCTCTTTATGACCTTTTGGCTCTCGTGATGTGTGTTGTTGTTGCTGTTGTTAAGTTTGATTTTACTGATATTATTGTTTTTATTACTGTTATTAACATTATTATTATTGTTATGGTTATTATTATTTGTTGTTATTATTGTTATTGTTATTGTTATTATTATTATCATTGTTTATTGTTATTATCTTTAGTAGTTTTTATTATTATTACTATTATCATTATTATTATTACTATTATTATTATTGTTACTGCTATTATCATTATCATTACTATTATAATAATTATTATTATTAGTCATTATCATTATCATTATCATTATTAGTTGTATTGTTATTATTATTGTTATTTTTATTATTACTACTACTACTATTATTATTACTACCACCACCACCACTAATACTACTAATACTACTACTACTATTGCTACTACCATTACTATTATTTCTATTATCATCATTACTATTATGATTACTGTTTTTGTTGCTGAGATACCTGACTTGTTCTTATTGTGATGATATTGAATATGCTAATAGTAATGAGTATCCTTCTTATCATTTATAATTATCATAATCGTGATGATAATAATGATAATGATAATAATAACAGTTTTGATAAGAATAATGATGATAATAGCGATAATAATGATGATTAGAACAATAATGGTTATGATGCGAATAATGATAACAATAACGATAAAGATAATGATAGAACGAAAGAGAGAATGGGAGAGAGAGTGAGAGAGAGAAAGAGAAAGACAGAGAGAAAGCGAAAGCAAATATTGGTGTTACAGCGCAGAGGTAGGGCGAGCTTAGTCTCCCCTCCCTCCCCCACGTCCTCCCCTCTCCCTCCCTCTCTCCCTCCCCCACGGCCTCCCCTCTCCCTCCCTCCCTCCCTCTCTCCCTCCTCCTCCCCGCTCTAAGCAGCCGTACAAAGTGACAGTCACGTTGGCTCATTCTCGCACACAATCTCATAAACACAACAGCTACTGCAGTCACAACCTCTTTGTACATTGGCTTGTTGTACAGCCACAATACAACGGCTTGTAAGTAGCGTGAAATATGTACGTACCTCTCTTTACAAGAATAAATACCGGAAAACTGTTAACCCGGGAGGAAATTCCCGTACCCAGACAGCTCCAGGAAAGGCATCCACTTCGCTCCTAACGGGATCCAAAGCCACTAACGGAGAACTGGAACCTACTAACACCTTATACGGCTTTGCGGGTTTATGGATCTATCATCTTGGGAATCTGAAAATTGATTTTTTTTTTTTTTTGCCCGTTTTTTTTTATTTTTTATTATTATTCTATTAAGTTTGTATCGTTGCATCAAATCTAGGAAGTGAATTTGGATTTGTAATTTTAAGCCTTAAATAAAGATGTTATGATTTTTATTGTTTTCGTTCCAACTTTATGACTATTTTTATGACGGCCATAATATATATATTTATTTATTTTTCTTTTCTAGTTTAATTTTCTTTCCCCAGAACCCACACACCCAAGCAGGATTTGTCTTTTTATTTCTAAATCTAAATTTATTTATATATCTACCTGCTATCCATCCATCTATTCATCCATTTATCCATTCATTAATCCACCAATCCATCCATCCACCCACCAGCTCATCCATCTATCCATTTCATCCATCCAACCACCTGCCCACCCATCCATCCACCTATCCACCCATCCATTCAATGATCCATCTATCCACCCATCCATCCATCCATCCTCCTATCCACCCAACCACCCATCCATCCACCCATCTATCCATCCACCTACCCACCCACCCATCCATCCACCCACCCACTTATCCACCCACCCACCCACCTATCCCCCCACCCACCCACCTATCCCCCATCCATCCATCTAGCCCCCCACCCACCCACCTATCCCCCTAGCCATCCATCCATCTATCCACCCGTCCATCCATCTATCCGCCTGTATCTCTCGCCGGCGGACTCTGAATCTCCTGAGATTCCGCGAGGCTTTGCGACCGATGTCATATGAGCGTGTTTTTTTTTTTTTTTTTTTCCCTTGCCATTATTCTTCGTTTGCTACCGCTCTGTACTTCTTGTGTTGTTTTTCTTGTATTTGCGTTTATGTTTCTTCTTATATATTTTTTTCTGTATGGAGTTGTTCGTTAGTTTTGTTTGTTTGTTTGTTTGTGTATGTGTGTGTGTGTGTGTGTGTGTGTACGTAGATTTTTAATTCTGTTGTTTTTGCTTCTATGCTTGTTTGCGTGTTTGTCTCATGGTTTATTTGGTTTCTGTCTCTCTCTCTCTCTCTCTCTCTCTCTCTCTTCTATCTCTCTCTCTCTCTCTCTCTTCTGTCTTTAATCTTGATTATATATTTCCTTATGTAACCCTGGTAGGCCTAATGTGCCTGTCATATTTTCTTCCCCTCTCCCTCTCCTCTCTCCCTTTCTTTTCTCTGTATCTGTTAGTTTATCAGTCTGTCAGGTTTTCCTTTTATTTCGGTGCCTTCTCTCTCTTTCACTTCTCTCTGTATTCTCTGTTTTAATAATTGTCTTTCTGTCACTCCTCGTCTTTCCTCTCCTCGTCCTTTCTCTTTTCTCCTCCTTTCTCTCGGTGCTTCTTTTCCCCTTTCTCTTCCTGTCTGTGTGTCCTCTAAACCCTTACTCTCTCTCTCTCTCCCTCTCTGTCTCTGTTTCTCTCTTTTCGTGTTCCACCTTTCCCTTCCTTTCCCACTTTTTCTGTATTTTCATCCCACCTTCGCTCCCCTCTTCTACCCATCCTCATTCTCTTCTTTCTCTTTCTCTGTCTTCTTCTCCGCTCAAGTTTATATCCATAACGCCTATCCCCCTCCCCTGTCTCTCTCCTCCCCTCCCATTCCCCTCCCCTCCCCTCTCCTTCCCCTTCCCCTCCCCTCCAATGTAATCAATAAACACCAGAAAGAATCTCATATCACAGGATGTTTTCATACTTATTTATTCCTTTTGATCCTTTATAGGGGGATTCGATCCTGGCGGGAGAGGGTTACGTATTATAACTAAATGAGTAGAATTATTTTTTTATTTTTTTTTATTTACGTATATGAACAATCGGGAAATTCTATTGCTTTAGGGGCGATTAAGAAAATGAAATATAAAATAAATGGTGGTTATATTTAGAAAAGCTGTCTTTCTTAAAAACCTAAGAACCTAATAACTATTTAAACTATTAGCTATAATTCTCACTTATCCAAGCGATTATCCAGTAAGCATTTAATCCTATTTTCTGTACTCAAAGGAACTAGTGAGGAAAGAAAATAATTTCTACCATTGCCATATCCGAATCTTCGATAAACGTCTTATGTATAGTCATATAATTAACTATCCACCTAAATTTTCCTATTATCCATAGGCCATCCCCACCCCAGTCAAAAAAAAAAAAAAAAAAAAAAAAAAAAAAAAATATATATATATATATATATATATATATATGTATGTTTGTATGTATGTATGTATGTATGTATGTATTTGTGTGTGTGTGTGTGTGTGTTTTCCTTTTTTATTTTTTTTCCTTGTATCCGATTATCCGATTAATCCTACCTATCCACACATAACTAAGAAACAGAAAGGAAAACGTTATCTTAACCGTTCAAATCTTCACAAAAAAAACAAAAAAAACAACGTTTGATTCTATGGTTTCTTACGAAAACTATGTATTTCCGTTATTCATTGTATTTTCCATTAACTTCTTTGATTATCCAACATTTTAAAAATTCGAACTTCATCCATACATCTAAATAGGAAGTCCTGTTCATTACAATTATGATAATTTTAATGGTTATGATAATGAAAACGGTAATTAATATTAACGTTAACAATAATAATGATAATAATAGCAATACTAACACTGTGTCTCCTGTTACTACTGCAACGACTAATGATGATGATGAGGATGATAATAGTAATAATAATAATAATAATAATGATAATGATAATAATAATAATAATAATAATAATAAAAATAATAATGATAGTGATAATAATAATAACAATGATAATAATAATAATAATGATAATAATGAATGAGGATAATAATAATAATAATAATAACAACAATAACGATAACAAAACAGATATAATAACAATAACGGCAACAATAATAACAATAATAATAACAGACCCAATATTAAAAGGAAAACACCCTCTCCCTCCATTTTAATAGCCAGATCTTAAAGAAACGTTTACCTCAGCGTGTTACGTACATGTTACGTTTTAGGGGGGGGGGGGGGAGAGGAGCGATTTCGCCGCCAATGTCTTAAAGGAAAACTTCTGTGTGGTGTGGGGGTGGGGGGTGCGGGGGGAAGGGGGAGGAAAGGGGGGAGAAAGGGGCAGGAGGATGGGAGGAGGGATGGGAGGGAGGGAATGAGAAATGGGGGAGAGGTAGGGAGGGATGGGGAGGGATGGGAGGAGGGATGGGAGGGAGGGAATGAGAAATGGGGGAGAGGTAGATAGGGATGGGGAGGGATGGGAGGAGGGATGGGAGTGAGGGATGGGAGAAAAGGGAAGAAAGGAAGGGAGGGGGGAGAGAGGGAGAAAAGGGGAGAGGGGGGAAGGTATCGGAAGGAAGGAGGAAAGAGGAGGGGGGGAGGGAGAGGGGTGAAGGAGGGAGGGGAGAAAGGGGGGAAGAGGAAAGGAAGGTGGAGATTGGAAGGGAGGGGGGAGGGGGGAAATGAATAAGGAAATGATAGGAATAAGGAAGAGGATGATAAAGTGAAGGAGGAGTTGATAGGTGGGGAAAGAGAGGTGGGGGTAAAGGAAGAGTAGATAGATAATTAGGAAAAGGAGGAGAAGGAAAAGGAATGGGAATAAAAGGGAAGAAGGGAAGAGAGAAGTCGGAGGAAAAGAGCGAGGGAGAGAAAGGGAAGGACGAATGGGGAAAGACAAGGGAACAAAAGAGGAATAGATAGATAGATAAATAGACAGGGCGGCGAAATGACAGACAGATGGAGAAAAATGAGGATTGGAGGGGAAGAGAATGAAGACGAATGGGAAGAGAAAGGAGAGCACAATAAATGAATAAATGTAAGTAGAGAAGATAAATAAAGATGAAGAGAAGGGAAAAGGGGACGAAAGGACAAATAAATAAGGAAAAAGGAGAATTTAGAGGAAGAGATCTCGCAAATAAAGAGATGGAAAGGGAAATGGAGGAAAGCAGACTGACAGACAGATGGATAGACAGAAGGAGAAAAGGAGAAAGAAAAGGGGACAGAAAGATGGATAGAATGATGGATAAAAAAGAGGATAGGAGAGAGAGATAAACAACTGAATAGGCAGATGAAGAAAGGCTGAGGGGATTGGAATAACAGATGGATAGACAGACGGAGAGAGAGAATAGGTAAAGGGCAAGGAACAATAGAACAGAAGGAGAGAGGAATAATTAATTTAGGAGGAGAGAAGGAAGAAAATGACGGATGGATAGATATATGTAGGGGGGGAGAAGGGGAATAGAAAAGGGGAGAAGGATGGGAGAGAGAGAGAGAGAGAGAGAGAGAGAGAGAGAGAGAGAGAGAGAGAGAGAGAGAGAGAGAGAGAGAGAGAGAGAGAGAGAGAGAGAGAGAGAGAGAGAGAGGTAGAGAGAAAGAGAGAGAGAGAGAATGATTGAATGACAATAAATCAATCAATCTAGAAAACGAAATATGGACAACAATTTCAACTATTATAAACTTCAAAAATATCTAGACGTACCTTTTATGATATTCTTTTTGTTTTGTATTTGTTTTGTGTCACAGCTGCTTGCAACAACTCCCCCGGCGTTGGCATTATTGTGTTCTTTCAACAAGGCGAAGAAAACAGCAACTTTGACAACAATAAAAGCAATAAAGGAAATCTGGTGAGTGGCAACCCTCTGGTGTTTCCGTCGTAGGGGGTATGATATTAAAACTCGATATGGCGCCGATTAGAATGGTAAAGATGGTTACGATATTTACGGTTATCGTAGTGGTAATGGCGTTGGGAATGGTAAGGATGGACACTTACATAAACGCTTAAAAACTTAACTGCACGGTTAGATATGCACACACACACACATACACACACACCGAGGTATACTTACACAGAAAAATACGTCCATATTCCCACATGCAGATACAAACGCACTTCACAGCCTGCAGCTTCTCACTCATAGCCCATCGACACATACAGCCCCCTCGCCTTCGCACACACCCTTCACCCTTCACCCCTCACCCTATCCTCTTTGCCCTTCCCCCACACTCAGAAACTCCACTTACCCCCCCCCCCCCCACACACGGAGACTCCACCTCTTCCACCCCGCATATTCTCCACCCCCTTTCTTCACACATCATCCACCTCCTCTCCCTCACACAGAAACTCCACCCCTCCACCTAACACACGAAAACTCCACCCCCTCAACCCCACACATTCTCCACCCCATACATTCTCCACCTTCCCTTTAGCACACAAACCTCCCCCATCCACTCTCTCCAACGGACAGCCGATGGAATGAAATGGCATTCGCTGGGATTACAGAAACCGCCTTTGCTGACTCTCTCTGTCCATTGTGTGTGAATTCGCGTTAATCCGGGATTACTTACTGCGAAGGGATTTGCCTGTGTGTGCGAATTCGCTGACTTTTTTTTAGCGTGTACTTAAGCTTAGTGGATGTGTTCTGTCATTTGAGTTGTCTGATTAGTGGAACCTGATTAATACGTGATTGGAGCTCGGGAAGCAGTGATTGATAGCTAGGCAAATATAATAGTTGATATTCAATAGTTAAAACAAATAAATGTGCTAGATATCAAGGTCATGTAGCGATGTACTGCCTAATTACGTATGGAATCGTGAAGTATCTTCAGGAAACACATATCAGTAACAGTGAGGATCGTTTGAATATAATATTTTATCTACATCCTTTCTTCCAGACGGACTCTAACGACTGCATTGATATCCCGCGTTGAAGAATAAGAATAAGGGAAAAAAAATAAAGTCCTTTCACATCCCAAGCCAAAAGAGACGACCAGAAAAGTGGCGAACTTTGCTGGCAATATATACGCGGCGCATTTCCCCTCCCACTCCTGTATTTTGTCTCTCAGTGTTATCCTGTAGGACCTCGCTGTACTGCTCTCGGTGTCCGTTAGCCTGTACAGTGTAGGATTCGGTCGTTCCATGGCAGGAAATGTGTTTCTCGGCACCATGGCTGGCCCCCGGAAATTTCACAGTTTGTTGCGCACATTGGGGAGAAATTGTCTCTGAAGGTCGCGTTCTTGTTATTATTATGATTATTGCTTTGTGTTTTTTACGTTTTTTTTCTTCTCTCTCTCCTCCTCTGGAAGTCCTATACTGTCGAGCTGTACTGGTGGAAATAAAACGACGTTGTTGTTAAAGGAGTAAAGAAAGAGAGAAGCATGGAAGAGGAAGAAGAATAAAGAAAGGGAAAGAAAGATTTTTCTCTAAAATACTCAACACCGAAATACATCAAACTGTCGGAAAAAAAATAATTAAACATCAAATTCGGACTCAAATCAACCCGTGATGATGACGCAGCGTTTTCCCGCTCAAGCCAAGCCTTCCGTAGTAAAGCCTTTATCTGTAATTATTTCCGTAGCTGAGATACCTTCGCATCCTCCTAATCTGTTTACTATTGTACTCCGAGCTGTTAACGCGCCAGATATGGATTTACGAGTGGCGTTACAGCCTTCTAAAGCCTTGTGACCTTTCTTGATTCGCTCCGTCTTGCGGGAGAAAGCTTTTTGTTTTACCTTTTTTTTTTTTTTTTTTTGTCGATGAATGTGACCAGATATTCTGGAATAAAAGGCGAGGCTTGTTCATATATAATATATATATATATATATATATACATACATACATATATATATATATATATATATATATATATGGCTTTAACTATATAACTATAACTATAACTAAACTATATATATATATATATATATATATATATATATATATATATACACACATGTGTGTGTGTGTGTATACATACACAGATACAGTATATATAAATATATATATATATATATATATATATATATATATATATATATATATGCAAGTATATTTCGAAGTTACAGTATGGTAAAGTTACCAACTAGTGGAGCACAAAAAAAATATGTGAATATTTATTGTGCAAAAAGGTAGACTGTAACAAATTTAATAAAAAAACAGACAAGTGTGAACAAAAACGGAAAACATTACAACATAACATTTAGTAACTTGCAAAAAAATCGAGTTTCTAGTCACCTTCAGAATTGACCTCTTGTTATCTAATACTGCACGACTGGCGGTGCAATTCAAAGAACTTTTTTCCGTTGCAATCTATTATGACCAGCTTATCCATTTCAAAAGGGAAGTAATAATTAAGGTCAATACAGGTCATGCGTTAAACGGGTCGATTCCATAAGATTTCGTTCCAAGCAAGATGACATATTATCTCACACACACACACACACGCATGCACGCACGCACACGTACACACACACACACACACACACACACACACACACACATACACATAGACACAAACACACAGAGACACACCAACGCACGCATACC